>NW_027183597.1:0-191287 GCF_041296385.1 Aphelocoma coerulescens
AGAGGAGGCAGGGTTGCATCAGGTTCAATAGCATCAGCACGGTCTCCAGGGCTCCCCTGAGCTTCTGTGGTGGTGTCACAGAGGAGCCAGGCTTCCTTGTAGTTCCCCAGCATCACAAAGGCTCTCCTGGGAGCCACGGGTCACAAAGCACCGTGGGCTCTGTGCAGCCCCGCTGTGTCACAATGGCCGCTGGCTTCCACGAGCCCCCGCAGTGTCCCAGTGGGCCCCGTGGCTTTAGGAGTGGGTGGCTGGGAGTTGGTGCCAGCGGCTGGGGGAGCAGCAGCAGGGACTGTGTGTGGACAGTGCCATGGCCACTTGTGTGGCCACTGGTGTCTCTGTGCCAGGCACAGCCGTGGTGTGTAACACCGGCTCTGGGTCCTTTGGCTGTGCAGGTGGCAGTCACGGCCTGGAGCAGGGCTGCTCCCGGGGGACAGCCTGGGGCAGGAGGCTGCTGGAGATTCATTCCCCACACTCCTTGTCATGAGGTGCTCAGAGTGATTGGAAAGGCTGTTGGCAGCAGGCAGTTCTCTGGGTTCAAGCTGTGGAGCTGTCAGCGGGAATGCAAAGGCCAAGCTGGTGAGCCTTTTGTCCTGGTGCCTTTAGTGTGTGAGCAGTCCCTGGTGCCGTTGTCTTTGGATCCTGAGTGTGGGAGAGGCAAGGCTTAGGATGGTGCGTAGAGCTGAGAAGGAAAGTGCCGAGAGCAGCGTGTGTGCTGCTGCTTTGAGGGGTGCAGTTGAAGTTGTAGGCAGCAAGAGCTTTCTCAGCTGGCCCTTTTGTGAGCTCTGCTTTTGCCAGATGACTTCCATCTTACCCTCTTACCATCTTAGCCTCTCATTTTTGCATATCCCAAACCCCCTTCCAAACATCCAGCAGCTGCTTGTAAAGAAGAAGTCCTAGAACAAAAAGCCAGTGCTGCCTTTCATAGCCCCTTTGCTGTCTATGAAGTAGAGGAAAGAAGCTAGTGAGACGCACTTTCTTTCTCAACTCCATAGAGCGCATCCTTCTCTCAAGGTGGCAGAGTCCTTGGCGGAAGTGAAGCATCTGCAGCTGCAGTTCAGACTGAGAGATGTGCCAGGACAGGAAACATTTGCTGACCTTCCCTGTTCCCTGTGCAACATGATTCTCGCATCCCAGTCACTTTCACACACCTTCGGTACCCCTGAGTCCAAGCAGCTAAAGCTCACAGAGACAGAAGTGTCAGGAAGGAAAACGTTGCAAAAGCACCCCCTTCTCTTATCAGCATATAAATTGTGCACAACAGGCTGCGGCACCGAACCTTCCTTCTCAGATAGACATGCCATCACACTTTTCACTCTTGCAGCTCGGTTGAAAAGCTCCAGCAGCTGCTCCCGCAATAGCAAAAGGTTCTAGAAGTGAAAGCCAGTTTGGGGCTGCACCTTCTCCTTGCCGCATGTAAGCCACACCAAACTCCCTGATGCACTCTGTCCTCCCCTTCTCAAAGGAGTAGACGGTGGCATCAGGACACACCTGTGTCCCAGCAGCTGGGTGCCCAGCCGGGAGCAGGAGCAGGGCTGGGGCTGCTCCCAAAGTTGCCCCGCCCCAATGCCAGAGCCGGACATATGCTGAGGGGGGGCTGGATCAGGCTTTATTGTCCAGCTGCATGCCAGGAGTGAGCACAAAATCTACCTGCATTCTCTGCAGCATGCCATCCTGGAGCAGAGCCATTGCCAAAGGAAGCCGTGAGCCCGTGCCAAGCCAGTGCCGGAGTGGGATCCTAGCAGCACCTGTGGAAGCCGGGAGAGAGGAGCCCACCTGGAGCAGGTTCGTGCAGGATTAATCATCCCGTGGCTTCCCACCAGGGTCCTGTTGCTTCCAAAAGGCCCCACAGTGTCACTGTGGCCCCTCGGTTCCACCAGGTTCCATAGCGTCACTGTGGTGCCCAGGGTTCCGTCAGCTTCGCCAGCATCCCCACGGTCTGCAGAGCTCCCCGAGCTTCTGTGGTGTCACAGTGGAGGCAGGGTTGCATCAGGTTCCATAGCATCAGCACGGTCTCCAGGGCTCCCAGAGGTTCTGTGGTGTCACAGTGGAGGCAGGGTTGCATCAGGTTCCATAGCATCACCACAGTCTCCAGGGCTCCCTGAGCTTCTGTGGTGTCACAGTGGAGGCAGGGTTGCATCAGGTTCCATAGCATCAGCACGGTCTCCAGGGCTCCCAGAGGTTCTGTGGTGTCACAGAGGAGGCAGGGTTGCATCAGGTTCCATAGCATCACCACGGTCTCCAGGGCTCCCAGAGGTTCTGTGGTGTCACAGAGGAGGCAGGGTTGCATCAGGTTCCATAGCATCAGCACGGTCTCCAGGGCTCCCCTGAGCTTCTGTGGTGGTGTCACAGAGGAGGCAGGCTTCCTTGTAGTTCCCCAGCATCACAAAGGCTCTCCTGGGAGCCACGGGTCACAAAGCACCGTGGGCTCTGTGCAGCCCCGCTGTGTCACAATGGCCGCTGGCTTCCACGAGCCCCCGCAGTGTCCCAGTGGGCCCCGTGGCTTTAGGAGTGGGTGGCTGGGAGTTGGTGCCAGCGGCTGGGGGAGCAGCAGCAGGGACTGTGTGTGGACAGTGCCATGGCCACTTGTGTGGCCACTGGTGTCTCTGTGCCAGGCACAGCCGTGGTGTGTAACACCGGCTCCGGGTCCTTTGGCTGTGCAGGTGGCAGTCACGGCCTGGAGCAGGGCTGCTCCCGGGGGACAGCCTGGGGCAGGAGGCTGCTGGAGATTCATTCCCCACACTCCTTGTCATGAGGTGCTCAGAGTGATTGGAAAGGCTGTTGGCAGCAGGCAGTTCTCTGGGTTCAAGCTGTGGAGCTGTCAGCGGGAATGCAAAGGCCAAGCTGGTGAGCCTTTTGTCCTGGTGCCTTTAGTGTGTGAGCAGTCCCTGGTGCCGTTGTCTTTGGATCCTGAGTGTGGGAGAGGCAAGGCTTAGGATGGTGCGTAGAGCTGAGAAGGAAAGTGCCGAGAGCAGCGTGTGTGCTGCTGCTTTGAGGGGTGCAGTTGAAGTTGTAGGCAGCAAGAGCTTTCTCAGCTGGCCCTTTTGTGAGCTCTGCTTTTGCCAGATGACTTCCATCTTACCCTCTTACCATCTTAGCCTCTCATTTTTGCATATCCCAAACCCCCTTCCAAACATCCAGCAGCTGCTTGTAAAGAAGAAGTCCTAGAACAAAAAGCCAGTGCTGCCTTTCATAGCCCCTTTGCTGTCTATGAAGTAGAGGAAAGAAGCTAGTGAGACGCACTTTCTTTCTCAACTCCATAGAGCGCATCCTTCTCTCAAGGTGGCAGAGTCCTTGGCGGAAGTGAAGCATCTGCAGCTGCAGTTCAGACTGAGAGATGTGCCAGGACAGGAAACATTTGCTGACCTTCCCTGTTCCCTGTGCAACATGATTCTCGCATCCCAGTCACTTTCACACACCTTCGGTACCCCTGAGTCCAAGCAGCTAAAGCTCACAGAGACAGAAGTGTCAGGAAGGAAAACGTTGCAAAAGCACCCCCTTCTCTTATCAGCATATAAATTGTGCACAACAGGCTGCGGCACCGAACCTTCCTTCTCAGATAGACATGCCATCACACTTTTCACTCTTGCAGCTCGGTTGAAAAGCTCCAGCAGCTGCTCCCGCAATAGCAAAAGGTTCTAGAAGTGAAAGCCAGTTTGGGGCTGCACCTTCTCCTTGCCGCATGTAAGCCACACCAAACTCCCTGATGCACTCTGTCCTCCCCTTCTCAAAGGAGTAGACGGTGGCATCAGGACACACCTGTGTCCCAGCAGCTGGGTGCCCAGCCGGGAGCAGGAGCAGGGCTGGGGCTGCTCCCAAAGTTGCCCCGCCCCAATGCCAGAGCCGGACATATGCTGAGGGGGGGCTGGATCAGGCTTTATTGTCCAGCTGCATGCCAGGAGTGAGCACAAAATCTACCTGCATTCTCTGCAGCATGCCATCCTGGAGCAGAGCCATTGCCAAAGGAAGCCGTGAGCCCGTGCCAAGCCAGTGCCGGAGTGGGATCCTAGCAGCACCTGTGGAAGCCGGGAGAGAGGAGCCCACCTGGAGCAGGTTCGTGCAGGATTAATCATCCCGTGGCTTCCCACCAGGGTCCTGTTGCTTCCAAAAGGCCCCACAGTGTCACTGTGGCCCCTCGGTTCCACCAGGTTCCATAGCGTCACTGTGGTGCCCAGGGTTCCGTCAGCTTCGCCAGCATCCCCACGGTCTGCAGAGCTCCCCGAGCTTCTGTGGTGTCACAGTGGAGGCAGGGTTGCATCAGGTTCCATAGCATCAGCACGGTCTCCAGGGCTCCCAGAGGTTCTGTGGTGTCACAGTGGAGGCAGGGTTGCATCAGGTTCCATAGCATCAGCACGGTCTCCAGGGCTCCCAGAGGTTCTGTGGTGTCACAGAGGAGGCAGGGTTGCATCAGGTTCCATAGCATCACCACGGTCTCCAGGGCTCCCAGAGGTTCTGTGGTGTCACAGAGGAGGCAGGGTTGCATCAGGTTCAATAGCATCAGCACGGTCTCCAGGGCTCCCCTGAGCTTCTGTGGTGGTGTCACAGAGGAGGCAGGCTTCCTTGTAGTTCCCCAGCATCACAAAGGCTCTCCTGGGAGCCACGGGTCACAAAGCACCGTGGGCTCTGTGCAGCCCCGCTGTGTCACAATGGCCGCTGGCTTCCATGAGCCCCCGCAGTGTCCCAGTGGGCCCCGTGGCTTTAGGAGTGGGTGGCTGGGAGTTGGTGCCAGCGGCTGGGGGAGCAGCAGCAGGGACTGTGTGTGGACAGTGCCATGGCCACTTGTGTGGCCACTGGTGTCTCTGTGCCAGGCACAGCCGTGGTGTGTAACACCGGCTCTGGGTCCTTTGGCTGTGCAGGTGGCAGTCACGGCCTGGAGCAGGGCTGCTCCCGGGGGACAGCCTGGGGCAGGAGGCTGCTGGAGATTCATTCCCCACACTCCTTGTCATGAGGTGCTCAGAGTGATTGGAAAGGCTGTTGGCAGCAGGCAGTTCTCTGGGTTCAAGCTGTGGAGCTGTCAGCGGGAATGCAAAGGCCAAGCTGGTGAGCCTTTTTTCCTGGTGCCTTTAGTGTGTGAGCAGTCCCTGGTGCCGTTGTCTTTGGATCCTGAGTGTGGGAGAGGCAAGGCTTAGGATGGTGCGTAGAGCTGAGAAGGAAAGTGCCGAGAGCAGCGTGTGTGCTGCTGCTTTGAGGGGTGCAGTTGAAGTTGTAGGCAGCAAGAGCTTTCTCAGCTGGCCCTTTTGTGAGCTCTGCTTTTGCCAGATGACTTCCATCTTACCCTCTTACCATCTTAGCCTCTCATTTTTGCATATCCCAAACCCCCTTCCAAACATCCAGCAGCTGCTTGTAAAGAAGAAGTCCTAGAACAAAAAGCCAGTGCTGCCTTTCATAGCCCCTTTGCTGTCTATGAAGTAGAGGAAAGAAGCTAGTGAGACGCACTTTCTTTCTCAACTCCATAGAGCGCATCCTTCTCTCAAGGTGGCAGAGTCCTTGGCGGAAGTGAAGCATCTGCAGCTGCAGTTCAGACTGAGAGATGTGCCAGGACAGGAAACATTTGCTGACCTTCCCTGTTCCCTGTGCAACATGATTCTCGCATCCCAGTCACTTTCACACACCTTCGGTACCCCTGAGTCCAAGCAGCTAAAGCTCACAGAGACAGAAGTGTCAGGAAGGAAAACGTTGCAAAAGCACCCCCTTCTCTTATCAGCATATAAATTGTGCACAACAGGCTGCGGCACCGAACCTTCCTTCTCAGATAGACATGCCATCACACTTTTCACTCTTGCAGCTCGGTTGAAAAGCTCCAGCAGCTGCTCCCGCAATAGCAAAAGGTTCTAGAAGTGAAAGCCAGTTTGGGGCTGCACCTTCTCCTTGCCGCATGTAAGCCACACCAAACTCCCTGATGCACTCTGTCCTCCCCTTCTCAAAGGAGTAGACGGTGGCATCAGGACACACCTGTGTCCCAGCAGCTGGGTGCCCAGCCGGGAGCAGGAGCAGGGCTGGGGCTGCTCCCAAAGTTGCCCCGCCCCAATGCCAGAGCCGGACATATGCTGAGGGGGGGCTGGATCAGGCTTTATTGTCCAGCTGCATGCCAGGAGTGAGCACAAAATCTACCTGCATTCTCTGCAGCATGCCATCCTGGAGCAGAGCCATTGCCAAAGGAAGCCGTGAGCCCGTGCCAAGCCAGTGCCGGAGTGGGATCCTAGCAGCACCTGTGGAAGCCGGGAGAGAGGAGCCCACCTGGAGCAGGTTCGTGCAGGATTAATCATCCCGTGGCTTCCCACCAGGGTCCTGTTGCTTCCAAAAGGCCCCACAGTGTCACTGTGGCCCCTCGGTTCCACCAGGTTCCATAGCGTCACTGTGGTGCCCAGGGTTCCGTCAGCTTCGCCAGCATCCCCACGGTCTGCAGAGCTCCCCGAGCTTCTGTGGTGTCACAGTGGAGGCAGGGTTGCATCAGGTTCCATAGCATCAGCACGGTCTCCAGGGCTCCCAGAGGTTCTGTGGTGTCACAGTGGAGGCAGGGTTGCATCAGGTTCCATAGCATCAGCACAGTCTCCAGGGCTCCCTGAGCTTCTGTGGTGTCACAGTGGAGGCAGGGTTGCATCAGGTTCCATAGCATCACCACGGTCTCCAGGGCTCCCAGAGGTTCTGTGGTGTCACAGAGGAGGCAGGGTTGCATCAGGTTCCATAGCATCAGCACGGTCTCCAGGGCTCCCCTGAGCTTCTGTGGTGGTGTCACAGAGGAGCCAGGCTTCCTTGTAGTTCCCCAGCATCACAAAGGCTCTCCTGGGAGCCACGGGTCACAAAGCACCGTGGGCTCTGTGCAGCCCCGCTGTGTCACAATGGCCGCTGGCTTCCACGAGCCCCCGCAGTGTCCCAGTGGGCCCCGTGGCTTTAGGAGTGGGTGGCTGGGAGTTGGTGCCAGCGGCTGGGGGAGCAGCAGCAGGGACTGTGTGTGGACAGTGCCATGGCCACTTGTGTGGCCACTGGTGTCTCTGTGCCAGGCACAGCCGTGGTGTGTAACACCGGCTCTGGGTCCTTTGGCTGTGCAGGTGGCAGTCACGGCCTGGAGCAGGGCTGCTCCCGGGGGACAGCCTGGGGCAGGAGGCTGCTGGAGATTCATTCCCCACACTCCTTGTCATGAGGTGCTCAGAGTGATTGGAAAGGCTGTTGGCAGCAGGCAGTTCTCTGGGTTCAAGCTGTGGAGCTGTCAGCGGGAATGCAAAGGCCAAGCTGGTGAGCCTTTTTTCCTGGTGCCTTTAGTGTGTGAGCAGTCCCTGGTGCCGTTGTCTTTGGATCCTGAGTGTGGGAGAGGCAAGGCTTAGGATGGTGCGTAGAGCTGAGAAGGAAAGTGCCGAGAGCAGCGTGTGTGCTGCTGCTTTGAGGGGTGCAGTTGAAGTTGTAGGCAGCAAGAGCTTTCTCAGCTGGCCCTTTTGTGAGCTCTGCTTTTGCCAGATGACTTCCATCTTACCCTCTTACCATCTTAGCCTCTCATTTTTGCATATCCCAAACCCCCTTCCAAACATCCAGCAGCTGCTTGTAAAGAAGAAGTCCTAGAACAAAAAGCCAGTGCTGCCTTTCATAGCCCCTTTGCTGTCTATGAAGTAGAGGAAAGAAGCTAGTGAGACGCACTTTCTTTCTCAACTCCATAGAGCGCATCCTTCTCTCAAGGTGGCAGAGTCCTTGGCGGAAGTGAAGCATCTGCAGCTGCAGTTCAGACTGAGAGATGTGCCAGGACAGGAAACATTTGCTGACCTTCCCTGTTCCCTGTGCAACATGATTCTCGCATCCCAGTCACTTTCACACACCTTCGGTACCCCTGAGTCCAAGCAGCTAAAGCTCACAGAGACAGAAGTGTCAGGAAGGAAAACGTTGCAAAAGCACCCCCTTCTCTTATCAGCATATAAATTGTGCACAACAGGCTGCGGCACCGAACCTTCCTTCTCAGATAGACATGCCATCACACTTTTCACTCTTGCAGCTCGGTTGAAAAGCTCCAGCAGCTGCTCCCGCAATAGCAAAAGGTTCTAGAAGTGAAAGCCAGTTTGGGGCTGCACCTTCTCCTTGCCGCATGTAAGCCACACCAAACTCCCTGATGCACTCTGTCCTCCCCTTCTCAAAGGAGTAGACGGTGGCATCAGGACACACCTGTGTCCCAGCAGCTGGGTGCCCAGCCGGGAGCAGGAGCAGGGCTGGGGCTGCTCCCAAAGTTGCCCCGCCCCAATGCCAGAGCCGGACATATGCTGAGGGGGGGCTGGATCAGGCTTTATTGTCCAGCTGCATGCCAGGAGTGAGCACAAAATCTACCTGCATTCTCTGCAGCATGCCATCCTGGAGCAGAGCCATTGCCAAAGGAAGCCGTGAGCCCGTGCCAAGCCAGTGCCGGAGTGGGATCCTAGCAGCACCTGTGGAAGCCGGGAGAGAGGAGCCCACCTGGAGCAGGTTCGTGCAGGATTAATCATCCCGTGGCTTCCCACCAGGGTCCTGTTGCTTCCAAAAGGCCCCACAGTGTCACTGTGGCCCCTCGGTTCCACCAGGTTCCATAGCGTCACTGTGGTGCCCAGGGTTCCGTCAGCTTCGCCAGCATCCCCACGGTCTGCAGAGCTCCCCGAGCTTCTGTGGTGTCACAGTGGAGGCAGGGTTGCATCAGGTTCCATAGCATCAGCACGGTCTCCAGGGCTCCCAGAGGTTCTGTGGTGTCACAGTGGAGGCAGGATTGCATCAGGTTCCATAGCATCACCACAGTCTCCAGGGCTCCCTGAGCTTCTGTGGTGTCACAGTGGAGGCAGGGTTGCATCAGGTTCCATAGCATCAGCACGGTCTCCAGGGCTCCCAGAGGTTCTGTGGTGTCACAGAGGAGGCAGGGTTGCATCAGGTTCCATAGCATCACCACGGTCTCCAGGGCTCCAAGAGCTTCTGTGGTGTCACAGAGGAGGCAGGGTTGCATCAGGTTCAATAGCATCAGCACGGTCTCCAGGGCTCCCCTGAGCTTCTGTGGTGGTGTCACAGAGGAGCCAGGCTTCCTTGTAGTTCCCCAGCATCACAAAGGCTCTCCTGGGAGCCACGGGTCACAAAGCACCGTGGGCTCTGTGCAGCCCCGCTGTGTCACAATGGCCGCTGGCTTCCACGAGCCCCCGCAGTGTCCCAGTGGGCCCCGTGGCTTTAGGAGTGGGTGGCTGGGAGTTGGTGCCAGCGGCTGGGGGAGCAGCAGCAGGGACTGTGTGTGGACAGTGCCATGGCCACTTGTGTGGCCACTGGTGTCTCTGTGCCAGGCACAGCCGTGGTGTGTAACACCGGCTCTGGGTCCTTTGGCTGTGCAGGTGGCAGTCACGGCCTGGAGCAGGGCTGCTCCCGGGGGACAGCCTGGGGCAGGAGGCTGCTGGAGATTCATTCCCCACACTCCTTGTCATGAGGTGCTCAGAGTGATTGGAAAGGCTGTTGGCAGCAGGCAGTTCTCTGGGTTCAAGCTGTGGAGCTGTCAGCGGGAATGCAAAGGCCAAGCTGGTGAGCCTTTTGTCCTGGTGCCTTTAGTGTGTGAGCAGTCCCTGGTGCCGTTGTCTTTGGATCCTGAGTGTGGGAGAGGCAAGGCTTAGGATGGTGCGTAGAGCTGAGAAGGAAAGTGCCGAGAGCAGCGTGTGTGCTGCTGCTTTGAGGGGTGCAGTTGAAGTTGTAGGCAGCAAGAGCTTTCTCAGCTGGCCCTTTTGTGAGCTCTGCTTTTGCCAGATGACTTCCATCTTACCCTCTTACCATCTTAGCCTCTCATTTTTGCATATCCCAAACCCCCTTCCAAACATCCAGCAGCTGCTTGTAAAGAAGAAGTCCTAGAACAAAAAGCCAGTGCTGCCTTTCATAGCCCCTTTGCTGTCTATGAAGTAGAGGAAAGAAGCTAGTGAGACGCACTTTCTTTCTCAACTCCATAGAGCGCATCCTTCTCTCAAGGTGGCAGAGTCCTTGGCGGAAGTGAAGCATCTGCAGCTGCAGTTCAGACTGAGAGATGTGCCAGGACAGGAAACATTTGCTGACCTTCCCTGTTCCCTGTGCAACATGATTCTCGCATCCCAGTCACTTTCACACACCTTCGGTACCCCTGAGTCCAAGCAGCTAAAGCTCACAGAGACAGAAGTGTCAGGAAGGAAAACGTTGCAAAAGCACCCCCTTCTCTTATCAGCATATAAATTGTGCACAACAGGCTGCGGCACCGAACCTTCCTTCTCAGATAGACATGCCATCACACTTTTCACTCTTGCAGCTCGGTTGAAAAGCTCCAGCAGCTGCTCCCGCAATAGCAAAAGGTTCTAGAAGTGAAAGCCAGTTTGGGGCTGCACCTTCTCCTTGCCGCATGTAAGCCACACCAAACTCCCTGATGCACTCTGTCCTCCCCTTCTCAAAGGAGTAGACGGTGGCATCAGGACACACCTGTGTCCCAGCAGCTGGGTGCCCAGCCGGGAGCAGGAGCAGGGCTGGGGCTGCTCCCAAAGTTGCCCCGCCCCAATGCCAGAGCCGGACATATGCTGAGGGGGGGCTGGATCAGGCTTTATTGTCCAGCTGCATGCCAGGAGTGAGCACAAAATCTACCTGCATTCTCTGCAGCATGCCATCCTGGAGCAGAGCCATTGCCAAAGGAAGCCGTGAGCCCGTGCCAAGCCAGTGCCGGAGTGGGATCCTAGCAGCACCTGTGGAAGCCGGGAGAGAGGAGCCCACCTGGAGCAGGTTCGTGCAGGATTAATCATCCCGTGGCTTCCCACCAGGGTCCTGTTGCTTCCAAAAGGCCCCACAGTGTCACTGTGGCCCCTCGGTTCCACCAGGTTCCATAGCGTCACTGTGGTGCCCAGGGTTCCGTCAGCTTCGCCAGCATCCCCACGGTCTGCAGAGCTCCCCGAGCTTCTGTGGTGTCACAGTGGAGGCAGGGTTGCATCAGGTTCCATAGCATCAGCACGGTCTCCAGGGCTCCCAGAGGTTCTGTGGTGTCACAGTGGAGGCAGGGTTGCATCAGGTTCCATAGCATCACCACAGTCTCCAGGGCTCCCTGAGCTTCTGTGGTGTCACAGTGGAGGCAGGGTTGCATCAGGTTCCATAGCATCAGCACGGTCTCCAGGGCTCCCAGAGGTTCTGTGGTGTCACAGAGGAGGCAGGGTTGCATCAGGTTCCATAGCATCACCACGGTCTCCAGGGCTCCCAGAGGTTCTGTGGTGTCACAGAGGAGGCAGGGTTGCATCAGGTTCCATAGCATCAGCACGGTCTCCAGGGCTCCCCTGAGCTTCTGTGGTGGTGTCACAGAGGAGGCAGGCTTCCTTGTAGTTCCCCAGCATCACAAAGGCTCTCCTGGGAGCCACGGGTCACAAAGCACCGTGGGCTCTGTGCAGCCCCGCTGTGTCACAATGGCCGCTGGCTTCCACGAGCCCCCGCAGTGTCCCAGTGGGCCCCGTGGCTTTAGGAGTGGGTGGCTGGGAGTTGGTGCCAGCGGCTGGGGGAGCAGCAGCAGGGACTGTGTGTGGACAGTGCCATGGCCACTTGTGTGGCCACTGGTGTCTCTGTGCCAGGCACAGCCGTGGTGTGTAACACCGGCTCCGGGTCCTTTGGCTGTGCAGGTGGCAGTCACGGCCTGGAGCAGGGCTGCTCCCGGGGGACAGCCTGGGGCAGGAGGCTGCTGGAGATTCATTCCCCACACTCCTTGTCATGAGGTGCTCAGAGTGATTGGAAAGGCTGTTGGCAGCAGGCAGTTCTCTGGGTTCAAGCTGTGGAGCTGTCAGCGGGAATGCAAAGGCCAAGCTGGTGAGCCTTTTGTCCTGGTGCCTTTAGTGTGTGAGCAGTCCCTGGTGCCGTTGTCTTTGGATCCTGAGTGTGGGAGAGGCAAGGCTTAGGATGGTGCGTAGAGCTGAGAAGGAAAGTGCCGAGAGCAGCGTGTGTGCTGCTGCTTTGAGGGGTGCAGTTGAAGTTGTAGGCAGCAAGAGCTTTCTCAGCTGGCCCTTTTGTGAGCTCTGCTTTTGCCAGATGACTTCCATCTTACCCTCTTACCATCTTAGCCTCTCATTTTTGCATATCCCAAACCCCCTTCCAAACATCCAGCAGCTGCTTGTAAAGAAGAAGTCCTAGAACAAAAAGCCAGTGCTGCCTTTCATAGCCCCTTTGCTGTCTATGAAGTAGAGGAAAGAAGCTAGTGAGACGCACTTTCTTTCTCAACTCCATAGAGCGCATCCTTCTCTCAAGGTGGCAGAGTCCTTGGCGGAAGTGAAGCATCTGCAGCTGCAGTTCAGACTGAGAGATGTGCCAGGACAGGAAACATTTGCTGACCTTCCCTGTTCCCTGTGCAACATGATTCTCGCATCCCAGTCACTTTCACACACCTTCGGTACCCCTGAGTCCAAGCAGCTAAAGCTCACAGAGACAGAAGTGTCAGGAAGGAAAACGTTGCAAAAGCACCCCCTTCTCTTATCAGCATATAAATTGTGCACAACAGGCTGCGGCACCGAACCTTCCTTCTCAGATAGACATGCCATCACACTTTTCACTCTTGCAGCTCGGTTGAAAAGCTCCAGCAGCTGCTCCCGCAATAGCAAAAGGTTCTAGAAGTGAAAGCCAGTTTGGGGCTGCACCTTCTCCTTGCCGCATGTAAGCCACACCAAACTCCCTGATGCACTCTGTCCTCCCCTTCTCAAAGGAGTAGACGGTGGCATCAGGACACACCTGTGTCCCAGCAGCTGGGTGCCCAGCCGGGAGCAGGAGCAGGGCTGGGGCTGCTCCCAAAGTTGCCCCGCCCCAATGCCAGAGCCGGACATATGCTGAGGGGGGGCTGGATCAGGCTTTATTGTCCAGCTGCATGCCAGGAGTGAGCACAAAATCTACCTGCATTCTCTGCAGCATGCCATCCTGGAGCAGAGCCATTGCCAAAGGAAGCCGTGAGCCCGTGCCAAGCCAGTGCCGGAGTGGGATCCTAGCAGCACCTGTGGAAGCCGGGAGAGAGGAGCCCACCTGGAGCAGGTTCGTGCAGGATTAATCATCCCGTGGCTTCCCACCAGGGTCCTGTTGCTTCCAAAAGGCCCCACAGTGTCACTGTGGCCCCTCGGTTCCACCAGGTTCCATAGCGTCACTGTGGTGCCCAGGGTTCCGTCAGCTTCGCCAGCATCCCCACGGTCTGCAGAGCTCCCCGAGCTTCTGTGGTGTCACAGTGGAGGCAGGGTTGCATCAGGTTCCATAGCATCAGCACGGTCTCCAGGGCTCCCAGAGGTTCTGTGGTGTCACAGTGGAGGCAGGGTTGCATCAGGTTCCATAGCATCACCACAGTCTCCAGGGCTCCCTGAGCTTCTGTGGTGTCACAGTGGAGGCAGGGTTGCATCAGGTTCCATAGCATCAGCACGGTCTCCAGGGCTCCCAGAGGTTCTGTGGTGTCACAGAGGAGGCAGGGTTGCATCAGGTTCCATAGCATCAGCACGGTCTCCAGGGCTCCCAGAGGTTCTGTGGTGTCACAGAGGAGGCAGGGTTGCATCAGGTTCAATAGCATCAGCACGGTCTCCAGGGCTCCCCTGAGCTTCTGTGGTGGTGTCACAGAGGAGGCAGGCTTCCTTGTAGTTCCCCAGCATCACAAAGGCTCTCCTGGGAGCCACGGGTCACAAAGCACCGTGGGCTCTGTGCAGCCCCGCTGTGTCACAATGGCCGCTGGCTTCCACGAGCCCCCGCAGTGTCCCAGTGGGCCCCGTGGCTTTAGGAGTGGGTGGCTGGGAGTTGGTGCCAGCGGCTGGGGGAGCAGCAGCAGGGACTGTGTGTGGACAGTGCCATGGCCACTTGTGTGGCCACTGGTGTCTCTGTGCCAGGCACAGCCGTGGTGTGTAACACCGGCTCTGGGTCCTTTGGCTGTGCAGGTGGCAGTCACGGCCTGGAGCAGGGCTGCTCCCGGGGGACAGCCTGGGGCAGGAGGCTGCTGGAGATTCATTCCCCACACTCCTTGTCATGAGGTGCTCAGAGTGATTGGAAAGGCTGTTGGCAGCAGGCAGTTCTCTGGGTTCAAGCTGTGGAGCTGTCAGCGGGAATGCAAAGGCCAAGCTGGTGAGCCTTTTTTCCTGGTGCCTTTAGTGTGTGAGCAGTCCCTGGTGCCGTTGTCTTTGGATCCTGAGTGTGGGAGAGGCAAGGCTTAGGATGGTGCGTAGAGCTGAGAAGGAAAGTGCCGAGAGCAGCGTGTGTGCTGCTGCTTTGAGGGGTGCAGTTGAAGTTGTAGGCAGCAAGAGCTTTCTCAGCTGGCCCTTTTGTGAGCTCTGCTTTTGCCAGATGACTTCCATCTTACCCTCTTACCATCTTAGCCTCTCATTTTTGCATATCCCAAACCCCCTTCCAAACATCCAGCAGCTGCTTGTAAAGAAGAAGTCCTAGAACAAAAAGCCAGTGCTGCCTTTCATAGCCCCTTTGCTGTCTATGAAGTAGAGGAAAGAAGCTAGTGAGACGCACTTTCTTTCTCAACTCCATAGAGCGCATCCTTCTCTCAAGGTGGCAGAGTCCTTGGCGGAAGTGAAGCATCTGCAGCTGCAGTTCAGACTGAGAGATGTGCCAGGACAGGAAACATTTGCTGACCTTCCCTGTTCCCTGTGCAACATGATTCTCGCATCCCAGTCACTTTCACACACCTTCGGTACCCCTGAGTCCAAGCAGCTAAAGCTCACAGAGACAGAAGTGTCAGGAAGGAAAACGTTGCAAAAGCACCCCCTTCTCTTATCAGCATATAAATTGTGCACAACAGGCTGCGGCACCGAACCTTCCTTCTCAGATAGACATGCCATCACACTTTTCACTCTTGCAGCTCGGTTGAAAAGCTCCAGCAGCTGCTCCCGCAATAGCAAAAGGTTCTAGAAGTGAAAGCCAGTTTGGGGCTGCACCTTCTCCTTGCCGCATGTAAGCCACACCAAACTCCCTGATGCACTCTGTCCTCCCCTTCTCAAAGGAGTAGACGGTGGCATCAGGACACACCTGTGTCCCAGCAGCTGGGTGCCCAGCCGGGAGCAGGAGCAGGGCTGGGGCTGCTCCCAAAGTTGCCCCGCCCCAATGCCAGAGCCGGACATATGCTGAGGGGGGGCTGGATCAGGCTTTATTGTCCAGCTGCATGCCAGGAGTGAGCACAAAATCTACCTGCATTCTCTGCAGCATGCCATCCTGGAGCAGAGCCATTGCCAAAGGAAGCCGTGAGCCCGTGCCAAGCCAGTGCCGGAGTGGGATCCTAGCAGCACCTGTGGAAGCCGGGAGAGAGGAGCCCACCTGGAGCAGGTTCGTGCAGGATTAATCATCCCGTGGCTTCCCACCAGGGTCCTGTTGCTTCCAAAAGGCCCCACAGTGTCACTGTGGCCCCTCGGTTCCACCAGGTTCCATAGCGTCACTGTGGTGCCCAGGGTTCCGTCAGCTTCGCCAGCATCCCCACGGTCTGCAGAGCTCCCCGAGCTTCTGTGGTGTCACAGTGGAGGCAGGGTTGCATCAGGTTCCATAGCATCAGCACGGTCTCCAGGGCTCCCAGAGGTTCTGTGGTGTCACAGTGGAGGCAGGATTGCATCAGGTTCCATAGCATCACCACAGTCTCCAGGGCTCCCTGAGCTTCTGTGGTGTCACAGTGGAGGCAGGGTTGCATCAGGTTCCATAGCATCAGCACGGTCTCCAGGGCTCCCAGAGGTTCTGTGGTGTCACAGAGGAGGCAGGGTTGCATCAGGTTCCATAGCATCAGCACGGTCTCCAGGGCTCCCAGAGGTTCTGTGGTGTCACAGAGGAGGCAGGGTTGCATCAGGTTCAATAGCATCAGCACGGTCTCCAGGGCTCCCCTGAGCTTCTGTGGTGGTGTCACAGAGGAGCCAGGCTTCCTTGTAGTTCCCCAGCATCACAAAGGCTCTCCTGGGAGCCACGGGTCACAAAGCACCGTGGGCTCTGTGCAGCCCCGCTGTGTCACAATGGCCGCTGGCTTCCACGAGCCCCCGCAGTGTCCCAGTGGGCCCCGTGGCTTTAGGAGTGGGTGGCTGGGAGTTGGTGCCAGCGGCTGGGGGAGCAGCAGCAGGGACTGTGTGTGGACAGTGCCATGGCCACTTGTGTGGCCACTGGTGTCTCTGTGCCAGGCACAGCCGTGGTGTGTAACACCGGCTCTGGGTCCTTTGGCTGTGCAGGTGGCAGTCACGGCCTGGAGCAGGGCTGCTCCCGGGGGACAGCCTGGGGCAGGAGGCTGCTGGAGATTCATTCCCCACACTCCTTGTCATGAGGTGCTCAGAGTGATTGGAAAGGCTGTTGGCAGCAGGCAGTTCTCTGGGTTCAAGCTGTGGAGCTGTCAGCGGGAATGCAAAGGCCAAGCTGGTGAGCCTTTTGTCCTGGTGCCTTTAGTGTGTGAGCAGTCCCTGGTGCCGTTGTCTTTGGATCCTGAGTGTGGGAGAGGCAAGGCTTAGGATGGTGCGTAGAGCTGAGAAGGAAAGTGCCGAGAGCAGCGTGTGTGCTGCTGCTTTGAGGGGTGCAGTTGAAGTTGTAGGCAGCAAGAGCTTTCTCAGCTGGCCCTTTTGTGAGCTCTGCTTTTGCCAGATGACTTCCATCTTACCCTCTTACCATCTTAGCCTCTCATTTTTGCATATCCCAAACCCCCTTCCAAACATCCAGCAGCTGCTTGTAAAGAAGAAGTCCTAGAACAAAAAGCCAGTGCTGCCTTTCATAGCCCCTTTGCTGTCTATGAAGTAGAGGAAAGAAGCTAGTGAGACGCACTTTCTTTCTCAACTCCATAGAGCGCATCCTTCTCTCAAGGTGGCAGAGTCCTTGGCGGAAGTGAAGCATCTGCAGCTGCAGTTCAGACTGAGAGATGTGCCAGGACAGGAAACATTTGCTGACCTTCCCTGTTCCCTGTGCAACATGATTCTCGCATCCCAGTCACTTTCACACACCTTCGGTACCCCTGAGTCCAAGCAGCTAAAGCTCACAGAGACAGAAGTGTCAGGAAGGAAAACGTTGCAAAAGCACCCCCTTCTCTTATCAGCATATAAATTGTGCACAACAGGCTGCGGCACCGAACCTTCCTTCTCAGATAGACATGCCATCACACTTTTCACTCTTGCAGCTCGGTTGAAAAGCTCCAGCAGCTGCTCCCGCAATAGCAAAAGGTTCTAGAAGTGAAAGCCAGTTTGGGGCTGCACCTTCTCCTTGCCGCATGTAAGCCACACCAAACTCCCTGATGCACTCTGTCCTCCCCTTCTCAAAGGAGTAGACGGTGGCATCAGGACACACCTGTGTCCCAGCAGCTGGGTGCCCAGCCGGGAGCAGGAGCAGGGCTGGGGCTGCTCCCAAAGTTGCCCCGCCCCAATGCCAGAGCCGGACATATGCTGAGGGGGGGCTGGATCAGGCTTTATTGTCCAGCTGCATGCCAGGAGTGAGCACAAAATCTACCTGCATTCTCTGCAGCATGCCATCCTGGAGCAGAGCCATTGCCAAAGGAAGCCGTGAGCCCGTGCCAAGCCAGTGCCGGAGTGGGATCCTAGCAGCACCTGTGGAAGCCGGGAGAGAGGAGCCCACCTGGAGCAGGTTCGTGCAGGATTAATCATCCCGTGGCTTCCCACCAGGGTCCTGTTGCTTCCAAAAGGCCCCACAGTGTCACTGTGGCCCCTCGGTTCCACCAGGTTCCATAGCGTCACTGTGGTGCCCAGGGTTCCGTCAGCTTCGCCAGCATCCCCACGGTCTGCAGAGCTCCCCGAGCTTCTGTGGTGTCACAGTGGAGGCAGGGTTGCATCAGGTTCCATAGCATCAGCACGGTCTCCAGGGCTCCCAGAGGTTCTGTGGTGTCACAGTGGAGGCAGGGTTGCATCAGGTTCCATAGCATCACCACAGTCTCCAGGGCTCCCTGAGCTTCTGTGGTGTCACAGTGGAGGCAGGGTTGCATCAGGTTCCATAGCATCAGCACGGTCTCCAGGGCTCCCAGAGGTTCTATGGTGTCACAGAGGAGGCAGGGTTGCATCAGGTTCCATAGCATCACCACGGTCTCCAGGGCTCCCAGAGGTTCTGTGGTGTCACAGAGGAGGCAGGGTTGCATCAGGTTCAATAGCATCAGCACGGTCTCCAGGGCTCCCCTGAGCTTCTGTGGTGGTGTCACAGAGGAGGCAGGCTTCCTTGTAGTTCCCCAGCATCACAAAGGCTCTCCTGGGAGCCACGGGTCACAAAGCACCGTGGGCTCTGTGCAGCCCCGCTGTGTCACAATGGCCGCTGGCTTCCACGAGCCCCCGCAGTGTCCCAGTGGGCCCCGTGGCTTTAGGAGTGGGTGGCTGGGAGTTGGTGCCAGCGGCTGGGGGAGCAGCAGCAGGGACTGTGTGTGGACAGTGCCATGGCCACTTGTGTGGCCACTGGTGTCTCTGTGCCAGGCACAGCCGTGGTGTGTAACACCGGCTCTGGGTCCTTTGGCTGTGCAGGTGGCAGTCACGGCCTGGAGCAGGGCTGCTCCCGGGGGACAGCCTGGGGCAGGAGGCTGCTGGAGATTCATTCCCCACACTCCTTGTCATGAGGTGCTCAGAGTGATTGGAAAGGCTGTTGGCAGCAGGCAGTTCTCTGGGTTCAAGCTGTGGAGCTGTCAGCGGGAATGCAAAGGCCAAGCTGGTGAGCCTTTTGTCCTGGTGCCTTTAGTGTGTGAGCAGTCCCTGGTGCCGTTGTCTTTGGATCCTGAGTGTGGGAGAGGCAAGGCTTAGGATGGTGCGTAGAGCTGAGAAGGAAAGTGCCGAGAGCAGCGTGTGTGCTGCTGCTTTGAGGGGTGCAGTTGAAGTTGTAGGCAGCAAGAGCTTTCTCAGCTGGCCCTTTTGTGAGCTCTGCTTTTGCCAGATGACTTCCATCTTACCCTCTTACCATCTTAGCCTCTCATTTTTGCATATCCCAAACCCCCTTCCAAACATCCAGCAGCTGCTTGTAAAGAAGAAGTCCTAGAACAAAAAGCCAGTGCTGCCTTTCATAGCCCCTTTGCTGTCTATGAAGTAGAGGAAAGAAGCTAGTGAGACGCACTTTCTTTCTCAACTCCATAGAGCGCATCCTTCTCTCAAGGTGGCAGAGTCCTTGGCGGAAGTGAAGCATCTGCAGCTGCAGTTCAGACTGAGAGATGTGCCAGGACAGGAAACATTTGCTGACCTTCCCTGTTCCCTGTGCAACATGATTCTCGCATCCCAGTCACTTTCACATACCTTCGGTATCCCTGAGTCCAAGCAGCTAAAGCTCACAGAGACAGAAGTGTCAGGAAGGAAAACGTTGCAAAAGCACCCCCTTCTCTTATCAGCATATAAATTGTGCACAACAGGCTGCGGCACCGAACCTTCCTTCTCAGATAGACATGCCATCACACTTTTCACTCTTGCAGCTCGGTTGAAAAGCTCCAGCAGCTGCTCCCGCAATAGCAAAAGGTTCTAGAAGTGAAAGCCAGTTTGGGGCTGCACCTTCTCCTTGCCGCATGTAAGCCACACCAAACTCCCTGATGCACTCTGTCCTCCCCTTCTCAAAGGAGTAGACGGTGGCATCAGGACACACCTGTGTCCCAGCAGCTGGGTGCCCAGCCGGGAGCAGGAGCAGGGCTGGGGCTGCTCCCAAAGTTGCCCCGCCCCAATGCCAGAGCCGGACATATGCTGAGGCGGGGCTGGATCAGGCTTTATTGTCCAGCTGCATGCCAGGAGTGAGCACAAAATCTACCTGCATTCTCTGCAGCATGCCATCCTGGAGCAGAGCCATTGCCAAAGGAAGCCGTGAGCCCGTGCCAAGCCAGTGCCGGAGTGGGATCCTAGCAGCACCTGTGGAAGCCGGGAGAGAGGAGCCCACCTGGAGCAGGTTCGTGCAGGATTAATCATCCCGTGGCTTCCCACCAGGGTCCTGTTGCTTCCAAAAGGCCCCACAGTGTCACTGTGGCCCCTCGGTTCCACCAGGTTCCATAGCGTCACTGTGGTGCCCAGGGTTCCGTCAGCTTCGCCAGCATCCCCACGGTCTGCAGAGCTCCCCGAGCTTCTGTGGTGTCACAGTGGAGGCAGGGTTGCATCAGGTTCCATAGCATCAGCACGGTCTCCAGGGCTCCCAGAGGTTCTGTGGTGTCACAGTGGAGGCAGGGTTGCATCAGGTTCCATAGCATCACCACAGTCTCCAGGGCTCCCTGAGCTTCTGTGGTGTCACAGTGGAGGCAGGGTTGCATCAGGTTCCATAGCATCAGCACGGTCTCCAGAGCTCCCAGAGGTTCTGTGGTGTCACAGAGGAGGCAGGGTTGCATCAGGTTCCATAGCATCAGCACGGTCTCCAGGGCTCCCAGAGGTTCTGTGGTGTCACAGAGGAGGCAGGGTTGCATCAGGTTCAATAGCATCAGCACGGTCTCCAGGGCTCCCCTGAGCTTCTGTGGTGGTGTCACAGAGGAGGCAGGCTTCCTTGTAGTTCCCCAGCATCACAAAGGCTCTCCTGGGAGCCACGGGTCACAAAGCACCGTGGGCTCTGTGCAGCCCCGCTGTGTCACAATGGCCGCTGGCTTCCACGAGCCCCCGCAGTGTCCCAGTGGGCCCCGTGGCTTTAGGAGTGGGTGGCTGGGAGTTGGTGCCAGCGGCTGGGGGAGCAGCAGCAGGGACTGTGTGTGGACAGTGCCATGGCCACTTGTGTGGCCACTGGTGTCTCTGTGCCAGGCACAGCCGTGGTGTGTAACACCGGCTCTGGGTCCTTTGGCTGTGCAGGTGGCAGTCACGGCCTGGAGCAGGGCTGCTCCCGGGGGACAGCCTGGGGCAGGAGGCTGCTGGAGATTCATTCCCCACACTCCTTGTCATGAGGTGCTCAGAGTGATTGGAAAGGCTGTTGGCAGCAGGCAGTTCTCTGGGTTCAAGCTGTGGAGCTGTCAGCGGGAATGCAAAGGCCAAGCTGGTGAGCCTTTTGTCCTGGTGCCTTTAGTGTGTGAGCAGTCCCTGGTGCCGTTGTCTTTGGATCCTGAGTGTGGGAGAGGCAAGGCTTAGGATGGTGCGTAGAGCTGAGAAGGAAAGTGCCGAGAGCAGCGTGTGTGCTGCTGCTTTGAGGGGTGCAGTTGAAGTTGTAGGCAGCAAGAGCTTTCTCAGCTGGCCCTTTTGTGAGCTCTGCTTTTGCCAGATGACTTCCATCTTACCCTCTTACCATCTTAGCCTCTCATTTTTGCATATCCCAAACCCCCTTCCAAACATCCAGCAGCTGCTTGTAAAGAAGAAGTCCTAGAACAAAAAGCCAGTGCTGCCTTTCATAGCCCCTTTGCTGTCTATGAAGTAGAGGAAAGAAGCTAGTGAGACGCACTTTCTTTCTCAACTCCATAGAGCGCATCCTTCTCTCAAGGTGGCAGAGTCCTTGGCGGAAGTGAAGCATCTGCAGCTGCAGTTCAGACTGAGAGATGTGCCAGGACAGGAAACATTTGCTGACCTTCCCTGTTCCCTGTGCAACATGATTCTCGCATCCCAGTCACTTTCACATACCTTCGGTATCCCTGAGTCCAAGCAGCTAAAGCTCACAGAGACAGAAGTGTCAGGAAGGAAAACGTTCCAAAAGCACCCCCTTCTCTTATCAGCATATAAATTGTGCACAACAGGCTGCGGCACCGAACCTTCCTTCTCAGATAGGCATGCCATCACACTTTTCACTCTTGCAGCTCGGTTGAAAAGCTCCAGCAGCTGCTCCCGCAATAGCAAAAGGTTCTAGAAGTGAAAGCCAGTTTGGGGCTGCACCTTCTCCTTGCCGCATGTAAGCCACACCAAACTCCCTGATGCACTCTGTCCTCCCCTTCTCAAAGGAGTAGACGGTGGCATCAGGACACACCTGTGTCCCAGCAGCTGGGTGCCCAGCCGGGAGCAGGAGCAGGGCTGGGGCTGCTCCCAAAGTTGCCCCGCCCCAATGCCAGAGCCGGACATATGCTGAGGGGGGGCTGGATCAGGCTTTATTGTCCAGCTGCATGCCAGGAGTGAGCACAAAATCTACCTGCATTCTCTGCAGCATGCCATCCTGGAGCAGAGCCATTGCCAAAGGAAGCCGTGAGCCCGTGCCAAGCCAGTGCCGGAGTGGGATCCTAGCAGCACCTGTGGAAGCCGGGAGAGAGGAGCCCACCTGGAGCAGGTTCGTGCAGGATTAATCATCCCGTGGCTTCCCACCAGGGTCCTGTTGCTTCCAAAAGGCCCCACAGTGTCACTGTGGCCCCTCGGTTCCACCAGGTTCCATAGCGTCACTGTGGTGCCCAGGGTTCCGTCAGCTTCGCCAGCATCCCCACGGTCTGCAGAGCTCCCCGAGCTTCTGTGGTGTCACAGTGGAGGCAGGGTTGCATCAGGTTCCATAGCATCAGCACGGTCTCCAGGGCTCCCAGAGGTTCTGTGGTGTCACAGTGGAGGCAGGGTTGCATCAGGTTCCATAGCATCACCACAGTCTCCAGGGCTCCCTGAGCTTCTGTGGTGTCACAGTGGAGGCAGGGTTGCATCAGGTTCCATAGCATCAGCACGGTCTCCAGAGCTCCCAGAGGTTCTGTGGTGTCACAGAGGAGGCAGGGTTGCATCAGGTTCCATAGCATCAGCACGGTCTCCAGGGCTCCCAGAGGTTCTGTGGTGTCACAGAGGAGGCAGGGTTGCATCAGGTTCAATAGCATCAGCACGGTCTCCAGGGCTCCCCTGAGCTTCTGTGGTGGTGTCACAGAGGAGGCAGGCTTCCTTGTAGTTCCCCAGCATCACAAAGGCTCTCCTGGGAGCCACGGGTCACAAAGCACCGTGGGCTCTGTGCAGCCCCGCTGTGTCACAATGGCCGCTGGCTTCCACGAGCCCCCGCAGTGTCCCAGTGGGCCCCGTGGCTTTAGGAGTGGGTGGCTGGGAGTTGGTGCCAGCGGCTGGGGGAGCAGCAGCAGGGACTGTGTGTGGACAGTGCCATGGCCACTTGTGTGGCCACTGGTGTCTCTGTGCCAGGCACAGCCGTGGTGTGTAACACCGGCTCTGGGTCCTTTGGCTGTGCAGGTGGCAGTCACGGCCTGGAGCAGGGCTGCTCCCGGGGGACAGCCTGGGGCAGGAGGCTGCTGGAGATTCATTCCCCACACTCCTTGTCATGAGGTGCTCAGAGTGATTGGAAAGGCTGTTGGCAGCAGGCAGTTCTCTGGGTTCAAGCTGTGGAGCTGTCAGCGGGAATGCAAAGGCCAAGCTGGTGAGCCTTTTGTCCTGGTGCCTTTAGTGTGTGAGCAGTCCCTGGTGCCGTTGTCTTTGGATCCTGAGTGTGGGAGAGGCAAGGCTTAGGATGGTGCGTAGAGCTGAGAAGGAAAGTGCCGAGAGCAGCGTGTGTGCTGCTGCTTTGAGGGGTGCAGTTGAAGTTGTAGGCAGCAAGAGCTTTCTCAGCTGGCCCTTTTGTGAGCTCTGCTTTTGCCAGATGACTTCCATCTTACCCTCTTACCATCTTAGCCTCTCATTTTTGCATACCCCAAACCCCCTTCCAAACATCCAGCAGCTGCTTGTAAAGAAGAAGTCCTAGAACAAAAAGCCAGTGCTGCCTTTCATAGCCCCTTTGCTGTCTATGAAGTAGAGGAAAGAAGCTAGTGAGACGCACTTTCTTTCTCAACTCCATAGAGCGCATCCTTCTCTCAAGGTGGCAGAGTCCTTGGCGGAAGTGAAGCATCTGCAGCTGCAGTTCAGACTGAGAGATGTGCCAGGACAGGAAACATTTGCTGACCTTCCCTGTTCCCTGTGCAACATGATTCTCGCATCCCAGTCACTTTCACATACCTTCGGTATCCCTGAGTCCAAGCAGCTAAAGCTCACAGAGACAGAAGTGTCAGGAAGGAAAACGTTGCAAAAGCACCCCCTTCTCTTATCAGCATATAAATTGTGCACAACAGGCTGCGGCACCGAACCTTCCTTCTCAGATAGGCATGCCATCACACTTTTCACTCTTGCAGCTCGGTTGAAAAGCTCCAGCAGCTGCTCCCGCAATAGCAAAAGGTTCTAGAAGTGAAAGCCAGTTTGGGGCTGCACCTTCTCCTTGCCGCATGTAAGCCACACCAAACTCCCTGATGCACTCTGTCCTCCCCTTCTCAAAGGAGTAGACGGTGGCATCAGGACACACCTGTGTCCCAGCAGCTGGGTGCCCAGCCGGGAGCAGGAGCAGGGCTGGGGCTGCTCCCAAAGTTGCCCCGCCCCAATGCCAGAGCCGGACATATGCTGAGGGGGGGCTGGATCAGGCTTTATTGTCCAGCTGCATGCCAGGAGTGAGCACAAAATCTACCTGCATTCTCTGCAGCATGCCATCCTGGAGCAGAGCCATTGCCAAAGGAAGCCGTGAGCCCGTGCCAAGCCAGTGCCGGAGTGGGATCCTAGCAGCACCTGTGGAAGCCGGGAGAGAGGAGCCCACCTGGAGCAGGTTCGTGCAGGATTAATCATCCCGTGGCTTCCCACCAGGGTCCTGTTGCTTCCAAAAGGCCCCACAGTGTCACTGTGGCCCCTCGGTTCCACCAGGTTCCATAGCGTCACTGTGGTGCCCAGGGTTCCGTCAGCTTCGCCAGCATCCCCACGGTCTGCAGAGCTCCCCGAGCTTCTGTGGTGTCACAGTGGAGGCAGGGTTGCATCAGGTTCCATAGCATCAGCACGGTCTCCAGGGCTCCCAGAGGTTCTGTGGTGTCACAGTGGAGGCAGGGTTGCATCAGGTTCCATAGCATCACCACAGTCTCCAGGGCTCCCTGAGCTTCTGTGGTGTCACAGTGGAGGCAGGGTTGCATCAGGTTCCATAGCATCAGCACGGTCTCCAGGGCTCCCAGAGGTTCTGTGGTGTCACAGAGGAGGCAGGGTTGCATCAGGTTCCATAGCATCAGCACGGTCTCCAGGGCTCCCAGAGGTTCTGTGGTGTCACAGAGGAGGCAGGGTTGCATCAGGTTCAATAGCATCAGCACGGTCTCCAGGGCTCCCCTGAGCTTCTGTGGTGGTGTCACAGAGGAGCCAGGCTTCCTCGTAGTTCCCCAGCATCACAAAGGCTCTCCTGGGAGCCACGGGTCACAAAGCACCGTGGGCTCTGTGCAGCCCCGCTGTGTCACAATGGCCGCTGGCTTCCACGAGCCCCCGCAGTGTCCCAGTGGGCCCCGTGGCTTTAGGAGTGGGTGGCTGGGAGTTGGTGCCAGCGGCTGGGGGAGCAGCAGCAGGGACTGTGTGTGGACAGTGCCATGGCCACTTGTGTGGCCACTGGTGTCTCTGTGCCAGGCACAGCCGTGGTGTGTAACACCGGCTCTGGGTCCTTTGGCTGTGCAGGTGGCAGTCACGGCCTGGAGCAGGGCTGCTCCCGGGGGACAGCCTGGGGCAGGAGGCTGCTGGAGATTCATTCCCCACACTCCTTGTCATGAGGTGCTCAGAGTGATTGGAAAGGCTGTTGGCAGCAGGCAGTTCTCTGGGTTCAAGCTGTGGAGCTGTCAGCGGGAATGCAAAGGCCAAGCTGGTGAGCCTTTTGTCCTGGTGCCTTTAGTGTGTGAGCAGTCCCTGGTGCCGTTGTCTTTGGATCCTGAGTGTGGGAGAGGCAAGGCTTAGGATGGTGCGTAGAGCTGAGAAGGAAAGTGCCGAGAGCAGCGTGTGTGCTGCTGCTTTGAGGGGTGCAGTTGAAGTTGTAGGCAGCAAGAGCTTTCTCAGCTGGCCCTTTTGTGAGCTCTGCTTTTGCCAGATGACTTCCATCTTACCCTCTTACCATCTTAGCCTCTCATTTTTGCATATCCCAAACCCCCTTCCAAACATCCAGCAGCTGCTTGTAAAGAAGAAGTCCTAGAACAAAAAGCCAGTGCTGCCTTTCATAGCCCCTTTGCTGTCTATGAAGTAGAGGAAAGAAGCTAGTGAGACGCACTTTCTTTCTCAACTCCATAGAGCGCATCCTTCTCTCAAGGTGGCAGAGTCCTTGGCGGAAGTGAAGCATCTGCAGCTGCAGTTCAGACTGAGAGATGTGCCAGGACAGGAAACATTTGCTGACCTTCCCTGTTCCCTGTGCAACATGATTCTCGCATCCCAGTCACTTTCACATACCTTCGGTATCCCTGAGTCCAAGCAGCTAAAGCTCACAGAGACAGAAGTGTCAGGAAGGAAAACGTTGCAAAAGCACCCCCTTCTCTTATCAGCATATAAATTGTGCACAACAGGCTGCGGCACCGAACCTTCCTTCTCAGATAGACATGCCATCACACTTTTCACTCTTGCAGCTCGGTTGAAAAGCTCCAGCAGCTGCTCCCGCAATAGCAAAAGGTTCTAGAAGTGAAAGCCAGTTTGGGGCTGCACCTTCTCCTTGCCGCATGTAAGCCACACCAAACTCCCTGATGCACTCTGTCCTCCCCTTCTCAAAGGAGTAGACGGTGGCATCAGGACACACCTGTGTCCCAGCAGCTGGGTGCCCAGCCGGGAGCAGGAGCAGGGCTGGGGCTGCTCCCAAAGTTGCCCCGCCCCAATGCCAGAGCCGGACATATGCTGAGGCGGGGCTGGATCAGGCTTTATTGTCCAGCTGCATGCCAGGAGTGAGCACAAAATCTACCTGCATTCTCTGCAGCATGCCATCCTGGAGCAGAGCCATTGCCAAAGGAAGCCGTGAGCCCGTGCCAAGCCAGTGCCGGAGTGGGATCCTAGTCGCACCTGTGGAAGCCGGGAGAGAGGAGCCCACCTGGAGCAGGTTCGTGCAGGATTAATCATCCCGTGGCTTCCCACCAGGGTCCTGTTGCTTCCAAAAGGCCCCACAGTGTCACTGTGGCCCCTCGGTTCCACCAGGTTCCATAGCGTCACTGTGGTGCCCAGGGTTCCGTCAGCTTCGCCAGCATCCCCACGGTCTGCAGAGCTCCCCGAGCTTCTGTGGTGTCACAGTGGAGGCAGGGTTGCATCAGGTTCCATAGCATCAGCACGGTCTCCAGGGCTCCCAGAGGTTCTGTGGTGTCACAGTGGAGGCAGGGTTGCATCAGGTTCCATAGCATCACCACAGTCTCCAGGGCTCCCTGAGCTTCTGTGGTGTCACAGTGGAGGCAGGGTTGCATCAGGTTCCATAGCATCAGCACGGTCTCCAGGGCTCCCAGAGGTTCTGTGGTGTCACAGAGGAGGCAGGGTTGCATCAGGTTCCATAGCATCAGCACGGTCTCCAGGGCTCCCAGAGGTTCTGTGGTGTCACAGAGGAGGCAGGGTTGCATCAGGTTCAATAGCATCAGCACGGTCTCCAGGGCTCCCCTGAGCTTCTGTGGTGGTGTCACAGAGGAGGCAGGCTTCCTCGTAGTTCCCCAGCATCACAAAGGCTCTCCTGGGAGCCACGGGTCACAAAGCACCGTGGGCTCTGTGCAGCCCCGCTGTGTCACAATGGCCGCTGGCTTCCACGAGCCCCCGCAGTGTCCCAGTGGGCCCCGTGGCTTTAGGAGTGGGTGGCTGGGAGTTGGTGCCAGCGGCTGGGGGAGCAGCAGCAGGGACTGTGTGTGGACAGTGCCATGGCCACTTGTGTGGCCACTGGTGTCTCTGTGCCAGGCACAGCCGTGGTGTGTAACACCGGCTCTGGGTCCTTTGGCTGTGCAGGTGGCAGTCACGGCCTGGAGCAGGGCTGCTCCCGGGGGACAGCCTGGGGCAGGAGGCTGCTGGAGATTCATTCCCCACACTCCTTGTCATGAGGTGCTCAGAGTGATTGGAAAGGCTGTTGGCAGCAGGCAGTTCTCTGGGTTCAAGCTGTGGAGCTGTCAGCGGGAATGCAAAGGCCAAGCTGGTGAGCCTTTTGTCCTGGTGCCTTTAGTGTGTGAGCAGTCCCTGGTGCCGTTGTCTTTGGATCCTGAGTGTGGGAGAGGCAAGGCTTAGGATGGTGCGTAGAGCTGAGAAGGAAAGTGCCGAGAGCAGCGTGTGTGCTGCTGCTTTGAGGGGTGCAGTTGAAGTTGTAGGCAGCAAGAGCTTTCTCAGCTGGCCCTTTTGTGAGCTCTGCTTTTGCCAGATGACTTCCATCTTACCCTCTTACCATCTTAGCCTCTCATTTTTGCATATCCCAAACCCCCTTCCAAACATCCAGCAGCTGCTTGTAAAGAAGAAGTCCTAGAACAAAAAGCCAGTGCTGCCTTTCATAGCCCCTTTGCTGTCTATGAAGTAGAGGAAAGAAGCTAGTGAGACGCACTTTCTTTCTCAACTCCATAGAGCGCATCCTTCTCTCAAGGTGGCAGAGTCCTTGGCGGAAGTGAAGCATCTGCAGCTGCAGTTCAGACTGAGAGATGTGCCAGGACAGGAAACATTTGCTGACCTTCCCTGTTCCCTGTGCAACATGATTCTCGCATCCCAGTCACTTTCACATACCTTCGGTATCCCTGAGTCCAAGCAGCTAAAGCTCACAGAGACAGAAGTGTCAGGAAGGAAAACGTTGCAAAAGCACCCCCTTCTCTTATCAGCATATAAATTGTGCACAACAGGCTGCGGCACCGAACCTTCCTTCTCAGATAGGCATGCCATCACACTTTTCACTCTTGCAGCTCGGTTGAAAAGCTCCAGCAGCTGCTCCCGCAATAGCAAAAGGTTCTAGAAGTGAAAGCCAGTTTGGGGCTGCACCTTCTCCTTGCCGCATGTAAGCCACACCAAACTCCCTGATGCACTCTGTCCTCCCCTTCTCAAAGGAGTAGACGGTGGCATCAGGACACACCTGTGTCCCAGCAGCTGGGTGCCCAGCCGGGAGCAGGAGCAGGGCTGGGGCTGCTCCCAAAGTTGCCCCGCCCCAATGCCAGAGCCGGACATATGCTGAGGGGGGGCTGGATCAGGCTTTATTGTCCAGCTGCATGCCAGGAGTGAGCACAAAATCTACCTGCATTCTCTGCAGCATGCCATCCTGGAGCAGAGCCATTGCCAAAGGAAGCCGTGAGCCCGTGCCAAGCCAGTGCCGGAGTGGGATCCTAGCAGCACCTGTGGAAGCCGGGAGAGAGGAGCCCACCTGGAGCAGGTTCGTGCAGGATTAATCATCCCGTGGCTTCCCACCAGGGTCCTGTTGCTTCCAAAAGGCCCCACAGTGTCACTGTGGCCCCTCGGTTCCACCAGGTTCCATAGCGTCACTGTGGTGCCCAGGGTTCCGTCAGCTTCGCCAGCATCCCCACGGTCTGCAGAGCTCCCCGAGCTTCTGTGGTGTCACAGTGGAGGCAGGGTTGCATCAGGTTCCATAGCATCAGCACGGTCTCCAGGGCTCCCAGAGGTTCTGTGGTGTCACAGTGGAGGCAGGGTTGCATCAGGTTCCATAGCATCACCACAGTCTCCAGGGCTCCCTGAGCTTCTGTGGTGTCACAGTGGAGGCAGGGTTGCATCAGGTTCCATAGCATCAGCACGGTCTCCAGGGCTCCCAGAGGTTCTGTGGTGTCACAGAGGAGGCAGGGTTGCATCAGGTTCCATAGCATCAGCACGGTCTCCAGGGCTCCCAGAGCTTCTGTGGTGTCACAGAGGAGGCAGGGTTGCATCAGGTTCAATAGCATCAGCACGGTCTCCAGGGCTCCCCTGAGCTTCTGTGGTGGTGTCACAGAGGAGCCAGGCTTCCTCGTAGTTCCCCAGCATCACAAAGGCTCTCCTGGGAGCCACGGGTCACAAAGCACCGTGGGCTCTGTGCAGCCCCGCTGTGTCACAATGGCCGCTGGCTTCCACGAGCCCCCGCAGTGTCCCAGTGGGCCCCGTGGCTTTAGGAGTGGGTGGCTGGGAGTTGGTGCCAGCGGCTGGGGGAGCAGCAGCAGGGACTGTGTGTGGACAGTGCCATGGCCACTTGTGTGGCCACTGGTGTCTCTGTGCCAGGCACAGCCGTGGTGTGTAACACCGGCTCTGGGTCCTTTGGCTGTGCAGGTGGCAGTCACGGCCTGGAGCAGGGCTGCTCCCGGGGGACAGCCTGGGGCAGGAGGCTGCTGGAGATTCATTCCCCACACTCCTTGTCATGAGGTGCTCAGAGTGATTGGAAAGGCTGTTGGCAGCAGGCAGTTCTCTGGGTTCAAGCTGTGGAGCTGTCAGCGGGAATGCAAAGGCCAAGCTGGTGAGCCTTTTGTCCTGGTGCCTTTAGTGTGTGAGCAGTCCCTGGTGCCGTTGTCTTTGGATCCTGAGTGTGGGAGAGGCAAGGCTTAGGATGGTGCGTAGAGCTGAGAAGGAAAGTGCCGAGAGCAGCGTGTGTGCTGTTGCTTTGAGGGGTGCAGTTGAAGTTGTAGGCAGCAAGAGCTTTCTCAGCTGGCCCTTTTGTGAGCTCTGCTTTTGCCAGATGACTTCCATCTTACCCTCTTACCATCTTAGCCTCTCATTTTTGCATATCCCAAACCCCCTTCCAAACATCCAGCAGCTGCTTGTAAAGAAGAAGTCCTAGAACAAAAAGCCAGTGCTGCCTTTCATAGCCCCTTTGCTGTCTATGAAGTAGAGGAAAGAAGCTAGTGAGACGCACTTTCTTTCTCAACTCCATAGAGCGCATCCTTCTCTCAAGGTGGCAGAGTCCTTGGCGGAAGTGAAGCATCTGCAGCTGCAGTTCAGACTGAGAGATGTGCCAGGACAGGAAACATTTGCTGACCTTCCCTGTTCCCTGTGCAACATGATTCTCGCATCCCAGTCACTTTCACATACCTTCGGTATCCCTGAGTCCAAGCAGCTAAAGCTCACAGAGACAGAAGTGTCAGGAAGGAAAACGTTGCAAAAGCACCCCCTTCTCTTATCAGCATATAAATTGTGCACAACAGGCTGCGGCACCGAACCTTCCTTCTCAGATAGACATGCCATCACACTTTTCACTCTTGCAGCTCGGTTGAAAAGCTCCAGCAGCTGCTCCCGCAATAGCAAAAGGTTCTAGAAGTGAAAGCCAGTTTGGGGCTGCACCTTCTCCTTGCCGCATGTAAGCCACACCAAACTCCCTGATGCACTCTGTCCTCCCCTTCTCAAAGGAGTAGACGGTGGCATCAGGACACACCTGTGTCCCAGCAGCTGGGTGCCCAGCCGGGAGCAGGAGCAGGGCTGGGGCTGCTCCCAAAGTTGCCCCGCCCCAATGCCAGAGCCGGACATATGCTGAGGCGGGGCTGGATCAGGCTTTATTGTCCAGCTGCATGCCAGGAGTGAGCACAAAATCTACCTGCATTCTCTGCAGCATGCCATCCTGGAGCAGAGCCATTGCCAAAGGAAGCCGTGAGCCCGTGCCAAGCCAGTGCCGGAGTGGGATCCTAGCAGCACCTGTGGAAGCCGGGAGAGAGGAGCCCACCTGGAGCAGGTTCGTGCAGGATTAATCATCCCGTGGCTTCCCACCAGGGTCCTGTTGCTTCCAAAAGGCCCCACAGTGTCACTGTGGCCCCTCGGTTCCACCAGGTTCCATAGCGTCACTGTGGTGCCCAGGGTTCCGTCAGCTTCGCCAGCATCCCCACGGTCTGCAGAGCTCCGCGAGCTTCTGTGGTGTCACAGTGGAGGCAGGGTTGCATCAGGTTCCATAGCATCAGCACGGTCTCCAGGGCTCCCAGAGGTTCTGTGGTGTCACAGTGGAGGCAGGGTTGCATCAGGTTCCATAGCATCACCACAGTCTCCAGGGCTCCCTGAGCTTCTGTGGTGTCACAGTGGAGGCAGGGTTGCATCAGGTTCCATAGCATCAGCACGGTCTCCAGAGCTCCCAGAGGTTCTGTGGTGTCACAGAGGAGGCAGGGTTGCATCAGGTTCCATAGCATCAGCACGGTCTCCAGGGCTCCCAGAGGTTCTGTGGTGTCACAGAGGAGGCAGGGTTGCATCAGGTTCAATAGCATCAGCACGGTCTCCAGGGCTCCCCTGAGCTTCTGTGGTGGTGTCACAGAGGAGGCAGGCTTCCTTGTAGTTCCCCAGCATCACAAAGGCTCTCCTGGGAGCCACGGGTCACAAAGCACCGTGGGCTCTGTGCAGCCCCGCTGTGTCACAATGGCCGCTGGCTTCCACGAGCCCCCGCAGTGTCCCAGTGGGCCCCGTGGCTTTAGGAGTGGGTGGCTGGGAGTTGGTGCCAGCGGCTGGGGGAGCAGCAGCAGGGACTGTGTGTGGACAGTGCCATGGCCACTTGTGTGGCCACTGGTGTCTCTGTGCCAGGCACAGCCGTGGTGTGTAACACCGGCTCTGGGTCCTTTGGCTGTGCAGGTGGCAGTCACGGCCTGGAGCAGGGCTGCTCCCGGGGGACAGCCTGGGGCAGGAGGCTGCTGGAGATTCATTCCCCACACTCCTTGTCATGAGGTGCTCAGAGTGATTGGAAAGGCTGTTGGCAGCAGGCAGTTCTCTGGGTTCAAGCTGTGGAGCTGTCAGCGGGAATGCAAAGGCCAAGCTGGTGAGCCTTTTGTCCTGGTGCCTTTAGTGTGTGAGCAGTCCCTGGTGCCGTTGTCTTTGGATCCTGAGTGTGGGAGAGGCAAGGCTTAGGATGGTGCGTAGAGCTGAGAAGGAAAGTGCCGAGAGCAGCGTGTGTGCTGCTGCTTTGAGGGGTGCAGTTGAAGTTGTAGGCAGCAAGAGCTTTCTCAGCTGGCCCTTTTGTGAGCTCTGCTTTTGCCAGATGACTTCCATCTTACCCTCTTACCATCTTAGCCTCTCATTTTTGCATATCCCAAACCCCCTTCCAAACATCCAGCAGCTGCTTGTAAAGAAGAAGTCCTAGAACAAAAAGCCAGTGCTGCCTTTCATAGCCCCTTTGCTGTCTATGAAGTAGAGGAAAGAAGCTAGTGAGACGCACTTTCTTTCTCAACTCCATAGAGCGCATCCTTCTCTCAAGGTGGCAGAGTCCTTGGCGGAAGTGAAGCATCTGCAGCTGCAGTTCAGACTGAGAGATGTGCCAGGACAGGAAACATTTGCTGACCTTCCCTGTTCCCTGTGCAACATGATTCTCGCATCCCAGTCACTTTCACATACCTTCGGTATCCCTGAGTCCAAGCAGCTAAAGCTCACAGAGACAGAAGTGTCAGGAAGGAAAACGTTGCAAAAGCACCCCCTTCTCTTATCAGCATATAAATTGTGCACAACAGGCTGCGGCACCGAACCTTCCTTCTCAGATAGACATGCCATCACACTTTTCACTCTTGCAGCTCGGTTGAAAAGCTCCAGCAGCTGCTCCCGCAATAGCAAAAGGTTCTAGAAGTGAAAGCCAGTTTGGGGCTGCACCTTCTCCTTGCCGCATGTAAGCCACACCAAACTCCCTGATGCACTCTGTCCTCCCCTTCTCAAAGGAGTAGACGGTGGCATCAGGACACACCTGTGTCCCAGCAGCTGGGTGCCCAGCCGGGAGCAGGAGCAGGGCTGGGGCTGCTCCCAAAGTTGCCCCGCCCCAATGCCAGAGCCGGACATATGCTGAGGCGGGGCTGGATCAGGCTTTATTGTCCAGCTGCATGCCAGGAGTGAGCACAAAATCTACCTGCATTCTCTGCAGCATGCCATCCTGGAGCAGAGCCATTGCCAAAGGAAGCCGTGAGCCCGTGCCAAGCCAGTGCCGGAGTGGGATCCTAGCAGCACCTGTGGAAGCCGGGAGAGAGGAGCCCACCTGGAGCAGGTTCGTGCAGGATTAATCATCCCGTGGCTTCCCACCAGGGTCCTGTTGCTTCCAAAAGGCCCCACAGTGTCACTGTGGCCCCTCGGTTCCACCAGGTTCCATAGCGTCACTGTGGTGCCCAGGGTTCCGTCAGCTTCGCCAGCATCCCCACGGTCTGCAGAGCTCCCCGAGCTTCTGTGGTGTCACAGTGGAGGCAGGGTTGCATCAGGTTCCATAGCATCAGCACGGTCTCCAGGGCTCCCAGAGGTTCTGTGGTGTCACAGTGGAGGCAGGGTTGCATCAGGTTCCATAGCATCACCACAGTCTCCAGGGCTCCCTGAGCTTCTGTGGTGTCACAGAGGAGGCAGGGTTGCATCAGGTTCCATAGCATCAGCACGGTCTCCAGAGCTCCCAGAGGTTCTGTGGTGTCACAGAGGAGGCAGGGTTGCATCAGGTTCCATAGCATCACCACGGTCTCCAGGGCTCCAAGAGCTTCTGTGGTGTCACAGAGGAGGCAGGGTTGCATCAGGTTCAATAGCATCAGCACGGTCTCCAGGGCTCCCCTGAGCTTCTGTGGTGGTGTCACAGAGGAGCCAGGCTTCCTTGTAGTTCCCCAGCATCACAAAGGCTCTCCTGGGAGCCACGGGTCACAAAGCACCGTGGGCTCTGTGCAGCCCCGCTGTGTCACAATGGCCGCTGGCTTCCACGAGCCCCCGCAGTGTCCCAGTGGGCCCCGTGGCTTTAGGAGTGGGTGGCTGGGAGTTGGTGCCAGCGGCTGGGGGAGCAGCAGCAGGGACTGTGTGTGGACAGTGCCATGGCCACTTGTGTGGCCACTGGTGTCTCTGTGCCAGGCACAGCCGTGGTGTGTAACACCGGCTCTGGGTCCTTTGGCTGTGCAGGTGGCAGTCACGGCCTGGAGCAGGGCTGCTCCCGGGGGACAGCCTGGGGCAGGAGGCTGCTGGAGATTCATTCCCCACACTCCTTGTCATGAGGTGCTCAGAGTGATTGGAAAGGCTGTTGGCAGCAGGCAGTTCTCTGGGTTCAAGCTGTGGAGCTGTCAGCGGGAATGCAAAGGCCAAGCTGGTGAGCCTTTTGTCCTGGTGCCTTTAGTGTGTGAGCAGTCCCTGGTGCCGTTGTCTTTGGATCCTGAGTGTGGGAGAGGCAAGGCTTAGGATGGTGCGTAGAGCTGAGAAGGAAAGTGCCGAGAGCAGCGTGTGTGCTGCTGCTTTGAGGGGTGCAGTTGAAGTTGTAGGCAGCAAGAGCTTTCTCAGCTGGCCCTTTTGTGAGCTCTGCTTTTGCCAGATGACTTCCATCTTACCCTCTTACCATCTTAGCCTCTCATTTTTGCATATCCCAAACCCCCTTCCAAACATCCAGCAGCTGCTTGTAAAGAAGAAGTCCTAGAACAAAAAGCCAGTGCTGCCTTTCATAGCCCCTTTGCTGTCTATGAAGTAGAGGAAAGAAGCTAGTGAGACGCACTTTCTTTCTCAACTCCATAGAGCGCATCCTTCTCTCAAGGTGGCAGAGTCCTTGGCGGAAGTGAAGCATCTGCAGCTGCAGTTCAGACTGAGAGATGTGCCAGGACAGGAAACATTTGCTGACCTTCCCTGTTCCCTGTGCAACATGATTCTCGCATCCCAGTCACTTTCACATACCTTCGGTATCCCTGAGTCCAAGCAGCTAAAGCTCACAGAGACAGAAGTGTCAGGAAGGAAAACGTTGCAAAAGCACCCCCTTCTCTTATCAGCATATAAATTGTGCACAACAGGCTGCGGCACCGAACCTTCCTTCTCAGATAGACATGCCATCACACTTTTCACTCTTGCAGCTCGGTTGAAAAGCTCCAGCAGCTGCTCCCGCAATAGCAAAAGGTTCTAGAAGTGAAAGCCAGTTTGGGGCTGCACCTTCTCCTTGCCGCATGTAAGCCACACCAAACTCCCTGATGCACTCTGTCCTCCCCTTCTCAAAGGAGTAGACGGTGGCATCAGGACACACCTGTGTCCCAGCAGCTGGGTGCCCAGCCGGGAGCAGGAGCAGGGCTGGGGCTGCTCCCAAAGTTGCCCCGCCCCAATGCCAGAGCCGGACATATGCTGAGGGGGGGCTGGATCAGGCTTTATTGTCCAGCTGCATGCCAGGAGTGAGCACAAAATCTACCTGCATTCTCTGCAGCATGCCATCCTGGAGCAGAGCCATTGCCAAAGGAAGCCGTGAGCCCGTGCCAAGCCAGTGCCGGAGTGGGATCCTAGCAGCACCTGTGGAAGCCGGGAGAGAGGAGCCCACCTGGAGCAGGTTCGTGCAGGATTAATCATCCCGTGGCTTCCCACCAGGGTCCTGTTGCTTCCAAAAGGCCCCACAGTGTCACTGTGGCCCCTCGGTTCCACCAGGTTCCATAGCGTCACTGTGGTGCCCAGGGTTCCGTCAGCTTCGCCAGCATCCCCACGGTCTGCAGAGCTCCCCGAGCTTCTGTGGTGTCACAGTGGAGGCAGGGTTGCATCAGGTTCCATAGCATCAGCACGGTCTCCAGAGCTCCCAGAGGTTCTGTGGTGTCACAGTGGAGGCAGGGTTGCATCAGGTTCCATAGCATCACCACAGTCTCCAGGGCTCCCTGAGCTTCTGTGGTGTCACAGTGGAGGCAGGGTTGCATCAGGTTCCATAGCATCAGCACGGTCTCCAGGGCTCCCAGAGGTTCTGTGGTGTCACAGAGGAGGCAGGGTTGCATCAGGTTCCATAGCATCAGCACGGTCTCCAGGGCTCCCAGAGGTTCTGTGGTGTCACAGAGGAGGCAGGGTTGCATCAGGTTCAATAGCATCAGCACGGTCTCCAGGGCTCCCCTGAGCTTCTGTGGTGGTGTCACAGAGGAGGCAGGCTTCCTCGTAGTTCCCCAGCATCACAAAGGCTCTCCTGGGAGCCACGGGTCACAAAGCACCGTGGGCTCTGTGCAGCCCCGCTGTGTCACAATGGCCGCTGGCTTCCACGAGCCCCCGCAGTGTCCCAGTGGGCCCCGTGGCTTTAGGAGTGGGTGGCTGGGAGTTGGTGCCAGCGGCTGGGGGAGCAGCAGCAGGGACTGTGTGTGGACAGTGCCATGGCCACTTGTGTGGCCACTGGTGTCTCTGTGCCAGGCACAGCCGTGGTGTGTAACACCGGCTCTGGGTCCTTTGGCTGTGCAGGTGGCAGTCACGGCCTGGAGCAGGGCTGCTCCCGGGGGACAGCCTGGGGCAGGAGGCTGCTGGAGATTCATTCCCCACACTCCTTGTCATGAGGTGCTCAGAGTGATTGGAAAGGCTGTTGGCAGCAGGCAGTTCTCTGGGTTCAAGCTGTGGAGCTGTCAGCGGGAATGCAAAGGCCAAGCTGGTGAGCCTTTTGTCCTGGTGCCTTTAGTGTGTGAGCAGTCCCTGGTGCCGTTGTCTTTGGATCCTGAGTGTGGGAGAGGCAAGGCTTAGGATGGTGCGTAGAGCTGAGAAGGAAAGTGCCGAGAGCAGCGTGTGTGCTGCTGCTTTGAGGGGTGCAGTTGAAGTTGTAGGCAGCAAGAGCTTTCTCAGCTGGCCCTTTTGTGAGCTCTGCTTTTGCCAGATGACTTCCATCTTACCCTCTTACCATCTTAGCCTCTCATTTTTGCATATCCCAAACCCCCTTCCAAACATCCAGCAGCTGCTTGTAAAGAAGAAGTCCTAGAACAAAAAGCCAGTGCTGCCTTTCATAGCCCCTTTGCTGTCTATGAAGTAGAGGAAAGAAGCTAGTGAGACGCACTTTCTTTCTCAACTCCATAGAGCGCATCCTTCTCTCAAGGTGGCAGAGTCCTTGGCGGAAGTGAAGCATCTGCAGCTGCAGTTCAGACTGAGAGATGTGCCAGGACAGGAAACATTTGCTGACCTTCCCTGTTCCCTGTGCAACATGATTCTCGCATCCCAGTCACTTTCACATACCTTCGGTATCCCTGAGTCCAAGCAGCTAAAGCTCACAGAGACAGAAGTGTCAGGAAGGAAAACGTTGCAAAAGCACCCCCTTCTCTTATCAGCATATAAATTGTGCACAACAGGCTGCGGCACCGAACCTTCCTTCTCAGATAGGCATGCCATCACACTTTTCACTCTTGCAGCTCGGTTGAAAAGCTCCAGCAGCTGCTCCCGCAATAGCAAAAGGTTCTAGAAGTGAAAGCCAGTTTGGGGCTGCACCTTCTCCTTGCCGCATGTAAGCCACACCAAACTCCCTGATGCACTCTGTCCTCCCCTTCTCAAAGGAGTAGACGGTGGCATCAGGACACACCTGTGTCCCAGCAGCTGGGTGCCCAGCCGGGAGCAGGAGCAGGGCTGGGGCTGCTCCCAAAGTTGCCCCGCCCCAATGCCAGAGCCGGACATATGCTGAGGGGGGGCTGGATCAGGCTTTATTGTCCAGCTGCATGCCAGGAGTGAGCACAAAATCTACCTGCATTCTCTGCAGCATGCCATCCTGGAGCAGAGCCATTGCCAAAGGAAGCCGTGAGCCCGTGCCAAGCCAGTGCCGGAGTGGGATCCTAGCAGCACCTGTGGAAGCCGGGAGAGAGGAGCCCACCTGGAGCAGGTTCGTGCAGGATTAATCATCCCGTGGCTTCCCACCAGGGTCCTGTTGCTTCCAAAAGGCCCCACAGTGTCACTGTGGCCCCTCGGTTCCACCAGGTTCCATAGCGTCACTGTGGTGCCCAGGGTTCCGTCAGCTTCGCCAGCATCCCCACGGTCTGCAGAGCTCCCCGAGCTTCTGTGGTGTCACAGTGGAGGCAGGGTTGCATCAGGTTCCATAGCATCAGCACGGTCTCCAGAGCTCCCAGAGGTTCTGTGGTGTCACAGTGGAGGCAGGGTTGCATCAGGTTCCATAGCATCACCACAGTCTCCAGGGCTCCCTGAGCTTCTGTGGTGTCACAGTGGAGGCAGGGTTGCATCAGGTTCCATAGCATCAGCACGGTCTCCAGGGCTCCCAGAGGTTCTGTGGTGTCACAGAGGAGGCAGGGTTGCATCAGGTTCCATAGCATCAGCACGGTCTCCAGGGCTCCCAGAGGTTCTGTGGTGTCACAGAGGAGGCAGGGTTGCATCAGGTTCAATAGCATCAGCACGGTCTCCAGGGCTCCCCTGAGCTTCTGTGGTGGTGTCACAGAGGAGGCAGGCTTCCTCGTAGTTCCCCAGCATCACAAAGGCTCTCCTGGGAGCCACGGGTCACAAAGCACCGTGGGCTCTGTGCAGCCCCGCTGTGTCACAATGGCCGCTGGCTTCCACGAGCCCCCGCAGTGTCCCAGTGGGCCCCGTGGCTTTAGGAGTGGGTGGCTGGGAGTTGGTGCCAGCGGCTGGGGGAGCAGCAGCAGGGACTGTGTGTGGACAGTGCCATGGCCACTTGTGTGGCCACTGGTGTCTCTGTGCCAGGCACAGCCGTGGTGTGTAACACCGGCTCTGGGTCCTTTGGCTGTGCAGGTGGCAGTCACGGCCTGGAGCAGGGCTGCTCCCGGGGGACAGCCTGGGGCAGGAGGCTGCTGGAGATTCATTCCCCACACTCCTTGTCATGAGGTGCTCAGAGTGATTGGAAAGGCTGTTGGCAGCAGGCAGTTCTCTGGGTTCAAGCTGTGGAGCTGTCAGCGGGAATGCAAAGGCCAAGCTGGTGAGCCTTTTGTCCTGGTGCCTTTAGTGTGTGAGCAGTCCCTGGTGCCGTTGTCTTTGGATCCTGAGTGTGGGAGAGGCAAGGCTTAGGATGGTGCGTAGAGCTGAGAAGGAAAGTGCCGAGAGCAGCGTGTGTGCTGCTGCTTTGAGGGGTGCAGTTGAAGTTGTAGGCAGCAAGAGCTTTCTCAGCTGGCCCTTTTGTGAGCTCTGCTTTTGCCAGATGACTTCCATCTTACCCTCTTACCATCTTAGCCTCTCATTTTTGCATATCCCAAACCCCCTTCCAAACATCCAGCAGCTGCTTGTAAAGAAGAAGTCCTAGAACAAAAAGCCAGTGCTGCCTTTCATAGCCCCTTTGCTGTCTATGAAGTAGAGGAAAGAAGCTAGTGAGACGCACTTTCTTTCTCAACTCCATAGAGCGCATCCTTCTCTCAAGGTGGCAGAGTCCTTGGCGGAAGTGAAGCATCTGCAGCTGCAGTTCAGACTGAGAGATGTGCCAGGACAGGAAACATTTGCTGACCTTCCCTGTTCCCTGTGCAACATGATTCTCGCATCCCAGTCACTTTCACATACCTTCGGTATCCCTGAGTCCAAGCAGCTAAAGCTCACAGAGACAGAAGTGTCAGGAAGGAAAACGTTGCAAAAGCACCCCCTTCTCTTATCAGCATATAAATTGTGCACAACAGGCTGCGGCACCGAACCTTCCTTCTCAGATAGGCATGCCATCACACTTTTCACTCTTGCAGCTCGGTTGAAAAGCTCCAGCAGCTGCTCCCGCAATAGCAAAAGGTTCTAGAAGTGAAAGCCAGTTTGGGGCTGCACCTTCTCCTTGCCGCATGTAAGCCACACCAAACTCCCTGATGCACTCTGTCCTCCCCTTCTCAAAGGAGTAGACGGTGGCATCAGGACACACCTGTGTCCCAGCAGCTGGGTGCCCAGCCGGGAGCAGGAGCAGGGCTGGGGCTGCTCCCAAAGTTGCCCCGCCCCAATGCCAGAGCCGGACATATGCTGAGGGGGGGCTGGATCAGGCTTTATTGTCCAGCTGCATGCCAGGAGTGAGCACAAAATCTACCTGCATTCTCTGCAGCATGCCATCCTGGAGCAGAGCCATTGCCAAAGGAAGCCGTGAGCCCGTGCCAAGCCAGTGCCGGAGTGGGATCCTAGCAGCACCTGTGGAAGCCGGGAGAGAGGAGCCCACCTGGAGCAGGTTCGTGCAGGATTAATCATCCCGTGGCTTCCCACCAGGGTCCTGTTGCTTCCAAAAGGCCCCACAGTGTCACTGTGGCCCCTCGGTTCCACCAGGTTCCATAGCGTCACTGTGGTGCCCAGGGTTCCGTCAGCTTCGCCAGCATCCCCACGGTCTGCAGAGCTCCCCGAGCTTCTGTGGTGTCACAGTGGAGGCAGGGTTGCATCAGGTTCCATAGCATCAGCACGGTCTCCAGGGCTCCCAGAGGTTCTGTGGTGTCACAGTGGAGGCAGGGTTGCATCAGGTTCCATAGCATCACCACAGTCTCCAGGGCTCCCTGAGCTTCTGTGGTGTCACAGTGGAGGCAGGGTTGCATCAGGTTCCATAGCATCAGCACGGTCTCCAGAGCTCCCAGAGGTTCTGTGGTGTCACAGAGGAGGCAGGGTTGCATCAGGTTCCATAGCATCAGCACGGTCTCCAGGGCTCCCAGAGGTTCTGTGGTGTCACAGAGGAGGCAGGGTTGCATCAGGTTCAATAGCATCAGCACGGTCTCCAGGGCTCCCCTGAGCTTCTGTGGTGGTGTCACAGAGGAGGCAGGCTTCCTTGTAGTTCCCCAGCATCACAAAGGCTCTCCTGGGAGCCACGGGTCACAAAGCACCGTGGGCTCTGTGCAGCCCCGCTGTGTCACAATGGCCGCTGGCTTCCACGAGCCCCCGCAGTGTCCCAGTGGGCCCCGTGGCTTTAGGAGTGGGTGGCTGGGAGTTGGTGCCAGCGGCTGGGGGAGCAGCAGCAGGGACTGTGTGTGGACAGTGCCATGGCCACTTGTGTGGCCACTGGTGTCTCTGTGCCAGGCACAGCCGTGGTGTGTAACACCGGCTCTGGGTCCTTTGGCTGTGCAGGTGGCAGTCACGGCCTGGAGCAGGGCTGCTCCCGGGGGACAGCCTGGGGCAGGAGGCTGCTGGAGATTCATTCCCCACACTCCTTGTCATGAGGTGCTCAGAGTGATTGGAAAGGCTGTTGGCAGCAGGCAGTTCTCTGGGTTCAAGCTGTGGAGCTGTCAGCGGGAATGCAAAGGCCAAGCTGGTGAGCCTTTTGTCCTGGTGCCTTTAGTGTGTGAGCAGTCCCTGGTGCCGTTGTCTTTGGATCCTGAGTGTGGGAGAGGCAAGGCTTAGGATGGTGCGTAGAGCTGAGAAGGAAAGTGCCGAGAGCAGCGTGTGTGCTGCTGCTTTGAGGGGTGCAGTTGAAGTTGTAGGCAGCAAGAGCTTTCTCAGCTGGCCCTTTTGTGAGCTCTGCTTTTGCCAGATGACTTCCATCTTACCCTCTTACCATCTTAGCCTCTCATTTTTGCATATCCCAAACCCCCTTCCAAACATCCAGCAGCTGCTTGTAAAGAAGAAGTCCTAGAACAAAAAGCCAGTGCTGCCTTTCATAGCCCCTTTGCTGTCTATGAAGTAGAGGAAAGAAGCTAGTGAGACGCACTTTCTTTCTCAACTCCATAGAGCGCATCCTTCTCTCAAGGTGGCAGAGTCCTTGGCGGAAGTGAAGCATCTGCAGCTGCAGTTCAGACTGAGAGATGTGCCAGGACAGGAAACATTTGCTGACCTTCCCTGTTCCCTGTGCAACATGATTCTCGCATCCCAGTCACTTTCACATACCTTCGGTATCCCTGAGTCCAAGCAGCTAAAGCTCACAGAGACAGAAGTGTCAGGAAGGAAAACGTTGCAAAAGCACCCCCTTCTCTTATCAGCATATAAATTGTGCACAACAGGCTGCGGCACCGAACCTTCCTTCTCAGATAGGCATGCCATCACACTTTTCACTCTTGCAGCTCGGTTGAAAAGCTCCAGCAGCTGCTCCCGCAATAGCAAAAGGTTCTAGAAGTGAAAGCCAGTTTGGGGCTGCACCTTCTCCTTGCCGCATGTAAGCCACACCAAACTCCCTGATGCACTCTGTCCTCCCCTTCTCAAAGGAGTAGACGGTGGCATCAGGACACACCTGTGTCCCAGCAGCTGGGTGCCCAGCCGGGAGCAGGAGCAGGGCTGGGGCTGCTCCCAAAGTTGCCCCGCCCCAATGCCAGAGCCGGACATATGCTGAGGCGGGGCTGGATCAGGCTTTATTGTCCAGCTGCATGCCAGGAGTGAGCAAAAAATCTACCTGCATTCTCTGCAGCATGCCATCCTGGAGCAGAGCCATTGCCAAAGGAAGCCGTGAGCCCGTGCCAAGCCAGTGCCGGAGTGGGATCCTAGCAGCACCTGTGGAAGCCGGGAGAGAGGAGCCCACCTGGAGCAGGTTCGTGCAGGATTAATCATCCCGTGGCTTCCCACCAGGGTCCTGTTGCTTCCAAAAGGCCCCACAGTGTCACTGTGGCCCCTCGGTTCCACCAGGTTCCATAGCGTCACTGTGGTGCCCAGGGTTCCGTCAGCTTCGCCAGCATCCCCACGGTCTGCAGAGCTCCCCGAGCTTCTGTGGTGTCACAGTGGAGGCAGGGTTGCATCAGGTTCCATAGCATCAGCACGGTCTCCAGGGCTCCCAGAGGTTCTGTGGTGTCACAGTGGAGGCAGGGTTGCATCAGGTTCCATAGCATCACCACAGTCTCCAGGGCTCCCTGAGCTTCTGTGGTGTCACAGAGGAGGCAGGGTTGCATCAGGTTCCATAGCATCAGCACGGTCTCCAGAGCTCCCAGAGGTTCTGTGGTGTCACAGAGGAGGCAGGGTTGCATCAGGTTCCATAGCATCACCACGGTCTCCAGGGCTCCAAGAGCTTCTGTGGTGTCACAGAGGAGGCAGGGTTGCATCAGGTTCAATAGCATCAGCACGGTCTCCAGGGCTCCCCTGAGCTTCTGTGGTGGTGTCACAGAGGAGCCAGGCTTCCTTGTAGTTCCCCAGCATCACAAAGGCTCTCCTGGGAGCCACGGGTCACAAAGCACCGTGGGCTCTGTGCAGCCCCGCTGTGTCACAATGGCCGCTGGCTTCCACGAGCCCCCGCAGTGTCCCAGTGGGCCCCGTGGCTTTAGGAGTGGGTGGCTGGGAGTTGGTGCCAGCGGCTGGGGGAGCAGCAGCAGGGACTGTGTGTGGACAGTGCCATGGCCACTTGTGTGGCCACTGGTGTCTCTGTGCCAGGCACAGCCGTGGTGTGTAACACCGGCTCTGGGTCCTTTGGCTGTGCAGGTGGCAGTCACGGCCTGGAGCAGGGCTGCTCCCGGGGGACAGCCTGGGGCAGGAGGCTGCTGGAGATTCATTCCCCACACTCCTTGTCATGAGGTGCTCAGAGTGATTGGAAAGGCTGTTGGCAGCAGGCAGTTCTCTGGGTTCAAGCTGTGGAGCTGTCAGCGGGAATGCAAAGGCCAAGCTGGTGAGCCTTTTGTCCTGGTGCCTTTAGTGTGTGAGCAGTCCCTGGTGCCGTTGTCTTTGGATCCTGAGTGTGGGAGAGGCAAGGCTTAGGATGGTGCGTAGAGCTGAGAAGGAAAGTGCCGAGAGCAGCGTGTGTGCTGCTGCTTTGAGGGGTGCAGTTGAAGTTGTAGGCAGCAAGAGCTTTCTCAGCTGGCCCTTTTGTGAGCTCTGCTTTTGCCAGATGACTTCCATCTTACCCTCTTACCATCTTAGCCTCTCATTTTTGCATATCCCAAACCCCCTTCCAAACATCCAGCAGCTGCTTGTAAAGAAGAAGTCCTAGAACAAAAAGCCAGTGCTGCCTTTCATAGCCCCTTTGCTGTCTATGAAGTAGAGGAAAGAAGCTAGTGAGACGCACTTTCTTTCTCAACTCCATAGAGCGCATCCTTCTCTCAAGGTGGCAGAGTCCTTGGCGGAAGTGAAGCATCTGCAGCTGCAGTTCAGACTGAGAGATGTGCCAGGACAGGAAACATTTGCTGACCTTCCCTGTTCCCTGTGCAACATGATTCTCGCATCCCAGTCACTTTCACATACCTTCGGTATCCCTGAGTCCAAGCAGCTAAAGCTCACAGAGACAGAAGTGTCAGGAAGGAAAACGTTGCAAAAGCACCCCCTTCTCTTATCAGCATATAAATTGTGCACAACAGGCTGCGGCACCGAACCTTCCTTCTCAGATAGACATGCCATCACACTTTTCACTCTTGCAGCTCGGTTGAAAAGCTCCAGCAGCTGCTCCCGCAATAGCAAAAGGTTCTAGAAGTGAAAGCCAGTTTGGGGCTGCACCTTCTCCTTGCCGCATGTAAGCCACACCAAACTCCCTGATGCACTCTGTCCTCCCCTTCTCAAAGGAGTAGACGGTGGCATCAGGACACACCTGTGTCCCAGCAGCTGGGTGCCCAGCCGGGAGCAGGAGCAGGGCTGGGGCTGCTCCCAAAGTTGCCCCGCCCCAATGCCAGAGCCGGACATATGCTGAGGGGGGGCTGGATCAGGCTTTATTGTCCAGCTGCATGCCAGGAGTGAGCACAAAATCTACCTGCATTCTCTGCAGCATGCCATCCTGGAGCAGAGCCATTGCCAAAGGAAGCCGTGAGCCCGTGCCAAGCCAGTGCCGGAGTGGGATCCTAGCAGCACCTGTGGAAGCCGGGAGAGAGGAGCCCACCTGGAGCAGGTTCGTGCAGGATTAATCATCCCGTGGCTTCCCACCAGGGTCCTGTTGCTTCCAAAAGGCCCCACAGTGTCACTGTGGCCCCTCGGTTCCACCAGGTTCCATAGCGTCACTGTGGTGCCCAGGGTTCCGTCAGCTTCGCCAGCATCCCCACGGTCTGCAGAGCTCCCCGAGCTTCTGTGGTGTCACAGTGGAGGCAGGGTTGCATCAGGTTCCATAGCATCAGCACGGTCTCCAGGGCTCCCAGAGGTTCTGTGGTGTCACAGTGGAGGCAGGGTTGCATCAGGTTCCATAGCATCAGCACGGTCTCCAGGGCTCCCAGAGGTTCTGTGGTGTCACAGTGGAGGCAGGGTTGCATCAGGTTCCATAGCATCAGCACAGTCTCCAGGGCTCCCTGAGCTTCTGTGGTGTCACAGTGGAGGCAGGGTTGCATCAGGTTCCATAGCATCACCACGGTCTCCAGGGCTCCCAGAGGTTCTGTGGTGTCACAGAGGAGGCAGGGTTGCATCAGGTTCCATAGCATCAGCACGGTCTCCAGGGCTCCCCTGAGCTTCTGTGGTGGTGTCACAGAGGAGCCAGGCTTCCTTGTAGTTCCCCAGCATCACAAAGGCTCTCCTGGGAGCCACGGGTCACAAAGCACCGTGGGCTCTGTGCAGCCCCGCTGTGTCACAATGGCCGCTGGCTTCCACGAGCCCCCGCAGTGTCCCAGTGGGCCCCGTGGCTTTAGGAGTGGGTGGCTGGGAGTTGGTGCCAGCGGCTGGGGGAGCAGCAGCAGGGACTGTGTGTGGACAGTGCCATGGCCACTTGTGTGGCCACTGGTGTCTCTGTGCCAGGCACAGCCGTGGTGTGTAACACCGGCTCTGGGTCCTTTGGCTGTGCAGGTGGCAGTCACGGCCTGGAGCAGGGCTGCTCCCGGGGGACAGCCTGGGGCAGGAGGCTGCTGGAGATTCATTCCCCACACTCCTTGTCATGAGGTGCTCAGAGTGATTGGAAAGGCTGTTGGCAGCAGGCAGTTCTCTGGGTTCAAGCTGTGGAGCTGTCAGCGGGAATGCAAAGGCCAAGCTGGTGAGCCTTTTGTCCTGGTGCCTTTAGTGTGTGAGCAGTCCCTGGTGCCGTTGTCTTTGGATCCTGAGTGTGGGAGAGGCAAGGCTTAGGATGGTGCGTAGAGCTGAGAAGGAAAGTGCCGAGAGCAGCGTGTGTGCTGCTGCTTTGAGGGGTGCAGTTGAAGTTGTAGGCAGCAAGAGCTTTCTCAGCTGGCCCTTTTGTGAGCTCTGCTTTTGCCAGATGACTTCCATCTTACCCTCTTACCATCTTAGCCTCTCATTTTTGCATATCCCAAACCCCCTTCCAAACATCCAGCAGCTGCTTGTAAAGAAGAAGTCCTAGAACAAAAAGCCAGTGCTGCCTTTCATAGCCCCTTTGCTGTCTATGAAGTAGAGGAAAGAAGCTAGTGAGACGCACTTTCTTTCTCAACTCCATAGAGCGCATCCTTCTCTCAAGGTGGCAGAGTCCTTGGCGGAAGTGAAGCATCTGCAGCTGCAGTTCAGACTGAGAGATGTGCCAGGACAGGAAACATTTGCTGACCTTCCCTGTTCCCTGTGCAACATGATTCTCGCATCCCAGTCACTTTCACATACCTTCAGTATCCCTGAGTCCAAGCAGCTAAAGCTCACAGAGACAGAAGTGTCAGGAAGGAAAACGTTCCAAAAGCACCCCCTTCTCTTATCAGCATATAAATTGTGCACAACAGGCTGCGGCACCGAACCTTCCTTCTCAGATAGACATGCCATCACACTTTTCACTCTTGCAGCTCGGTTGAAAAGCTCCAGCAGCTGCTCCCGCAATAGCAAAAGGTTCTAGAAGTGAAAGCCAGTTTGGGGCTGCACCTTCTCCTTGCCGCATGTAAGCCACACCAAACTCCCTGATGCACTCTGTCCTCCCCTTCTCAAAGGAGTAGACGGTGGCATCAGGACACACCTGTGTCCCAGCAGCTGGGTGCCCAGCCGGGAGCAGGAGCAGGGCTGGGGCTGCTCCCAAAGTTGCCCCGCCCCAATGCCAGAGCCGGACATATGCTGAGGGGGGGCTGGATCAGGCTTTATTGTCCAGCTGCATGCCAGGAGTGAGCACAAAATCTACCTGCATTCTCTGCAGCATGCCATCCTGGAGCAGAGCCATTGCCAAAGGAAGCCGTGAGCCCGTGCCAAGCCAGTGCCGGAGTGGGATCCTAGCAGCACCTGTGGAAGCCGGGAGAGAGGAGCCCACCTGGAGCAGGTTCGTGCAGGATTAATCATCCCGTGGCTTCCCACCAGGGTCCTGTTGCTTCCAAAAGGCCCCACAGTGTCACTGTGGCCCCTCGGTTCCACCAGGTTCCATAGCGTCACTGTGGTGCCCAGGGTTCCGTCAGCTTCGCCAGCATCCCCACGGTCTGCAGAGCTCCCCGAGCTTCTGTGGTGTCACAGTGGAGGCAGGGTTGCATCAGGTTCCATAGCATCAGCACGGTCTCCAGAGCTCCCAGAGGTTCTGTGGTGTCACAGTGGAGGCAGGGTTGCATCAGGTTCCATAGCATCACCACAGTCTCCAGGGCTCCCTGAGCTTCTGTGGTGTCACAGTGGAGGCAGGGTTGCATCAGGTTCCATAGCATCAGCACGGTCTCCAGGGCTCCCAGAGGTTCTGTGGTGTCACAGAGGAGGCAGGGTTGCATCAGGTTCCATAGCATCACCACGGTCTCCAGGGCTCCAAGAGCTTCTGTGGTGTCACAGAGGAGGCAGGGTTGCATCAGGTTCAATAGCATCAGCACGGTCTCCAGGGCTCCCCTGAGCTTCTGTGGTGGTGTCACAGAGGAGCCAGGCTTCCTTGTAGTTCCCCAGCATCACAAAGGCTCTCCTGGGAGCCACGGGTCACAAAGCACCGTGGGCTCTGTGCAGCCCCGCTGTGTCACAATGGCCGCTGGCTTCCACGAGCCCCCGCAGTGTCCCAGTGGGCCCCGTGGCTTTAGGAGTGGGTGGCTGGGAGTTGGTGCCAGCGGCTGGGGGAGCAGCAGCAGGGACTGTGTGTGGACAGTGCCATGGCCACTTGTGTGGCCACTGGTGTCTCTGTGCCAGGCACAGCCGTGGTGTGTAACACCGGCTCTGGGTCCTTTGGCTGTGCAGGTGGCAGTCACGGCCTGGAGCAGGGCTGCTCCCGGGGGACAGCCTGGGGCAGGAGGCTGCTGGAGATTCATTCCCCACACTCCTTGTCATGAGGTGCTCAGAGTGATTGGAAAGGCTGTTGGCAGCAGGCAGTTCTCTGGGTTCAAGCTGTGGAGCTGTCAGCGGGAATGCAAAGGCCAAGCTGGTGAGCCTTTTGTCCTGGTGCCTTTAGTGTGTGAGCAGTCCCTGGTGCCGTTGTCTTTGGATCCTGAGTGTGGGAGAGGCAAGGCTTAGGATGGTGCGTAGAGCTGAGAAGGAAAGTGCCGAGAGCAGCGTGTGTGCTGCTGCTTTGAGGGGTGCAGTTGAAGTTGTAGGCAGCAAGAGCTTTCTCAGCTGGCCCTTTTGTGAGCTCTGCTTTTGCCAGATGACTTCCATCTTACCCTCTTACCATCTTAGCCTCTCATTTTTGCATATCCCAAACCCCCTTCCAAACATCCAGCAGCTGCTTGTAAAGAAGAAGTCCTAGAACAAAAAGCCAGTGCTGCCTTTCATAGCCCCTTTGCTGTCTATGAAGTAGAGGAAAGAAGCTAGTGAGACGCACTTTCTTTCTCAACTCCATAGAGCGCATCCTTCTCTCAAGGTGGCAGAGTCCTTGGCGGAAGTGAAGCATCTGCAGCTGCAGTTCAGACTGAGAGATGTGCCAGGACAGGAAACATTTGCTGACCTTCCCTGTTCCCTGTGCAACATGATTCTCGCATCCCAGTCACTTTCACATACCTTCGGTATCCCTGAGTCCAAGCAGCTAAAGCTCACAGAGACAGAAGTGTCAGGAAGGAAAACGTTGCAAAAGCACCCCCTTCTCTTATCAGCATATAAATTGTGCACAACAGGCTGCGGCACCGAACCTTCCTTCTCAGATAGACATGCCATCACACTTTTCACTCTTGCAGCTCGGTTGAAAAGCTCCAGCAGCTGCTCCCGCAATAGCAAAAGGTTCTAGAAGTGAAAGCCAGTTTGGGGCTGCACCTTCTCCTTGCCGCATGTAAGCCACACCAAACTCCCTGATGCACTCTGTCCTCCCCTTCTCAAAGGAGTAGACGGTGGCATCAGGACACACCTGTGTCCCAGCAGCTGGGTGCCCAGCCGGGAGCAGGAGCAGGGCTGGGGCTGCTCCCAAAGTTGCCCCGCCCCAATGCCAGAGCCGGACATATGCTGAGGGGGGGCTGGATCAGGCTTTATTGTCCAGCTGCATGCCAGGAGTGAGCACAAAATCTACCTGCATTCTCTGCAGCATGCCATCCTGGAGCAGAGCCATTGCCAAAGGAAGCCGTGAGCCCGTGCCAAGCCAGTGCCGGAGTGGGATCCTAGCAGCACCTGTGGAAGCCGGGAGAGAGGAGCCCACCTGGAGCAGGTTCGTGCAGGATTAATCATCCCGTGGCTTCCCACCAGGGTCCTGTTGCTTCCAAAAGGCCCCACAGTGTCACTGTGGCCCCTCGGTTCCACCAGGTTCCATAGCGTCACTGTGGTGCCCAGGGTTCCGTCAGCTTCGCCAGCATCCCCACGGTCTGCAGAGCTCCCCGAGCTTCTGTGGTGTCACAGTGGAGGCAGGGTTGCATCAGGTTCCATAGCATCAGCACGGTCTCCAGGGCTCCCAGAGGTTCTGTGGTGTCACAGTGGAGGCAGGGTTGCATCAGGTTCCATAGCATCAGCACGGTCTCCAGGGCTCCCAGAGGTTCTGTGGTGTCACAGTGGAGGCAGGGTTGCATCAGGTTCCATAGCATCAGCACAGTCTCCAGGGCTCCCTGAGCTTCTGTGGTGTCACAGTGGAGGCAGGGTTGCATCAGGTTCCATAGCATCACCACGGTCTCCAGGGCTCCCAGAGGTTCTGTGGTGTCACAGAGGAGGCAGGGTTGCATCAGGTTCCATAGCATCAGCACGGTCTCCAGGGCTCCCCTGAGCTTCTGTGGTGGTGTCACAGAGGAGCCAGGCTTCCTTGTAGTTCCCCAGCATCACAAAGGCTCTCCTGGGAGCCACGGGTCACAAAGCACCGTGGGCTCTGTGCAGCCCCGCTGTGTCACAATGGCCGCTGGCTTCCACGAGCCCCCGCAGTGTCCCAGTGGGCCCCGTGGCTTTAGGAGTGGGTGGCTGGGAGTTGGTGCCAGCGGCTGGGGGAGCAGCAGCAGGGACTGTGTGTGGACAGTGCCATGGCCACTTGTGTGGCCACTGGTGTCTCTGTGCCAGGCACAGCCGTGGTGTGTAACACCGGCTCCGGGTCCTTTGGCTGTGCAGGTGGCAGTCACGGCCTGGAGCAGGGCTGCTCCCGGGGGACAGCCTGGGGCAGGAGGCTGCTGGAGATTCATTCCCCACACTCCTTGTCATGAGGTGCTCAGAGTGATTGGAAAGGCTGTTGGCAGCAGGCAGTTCTCTGGGTTCAAGCTGTGGAGCTGTCAGCGGGAATGCAAAGGCCAAGCTGGTGAGCCTTTTGTCCTGGTGCCTTTAGTGTGTGAGCAGTCCCTGGTGCCGTTGTCTTTGGATCCTGAGTGTGGGAGAGGCAAGGCTTAGGATGGTGCGTAGAGCTGAGAAGGAAAGTGCCGAGAGCAGCGTGTGTGCTGCTGCTTTGAGGGGTGCAGTTGAAGTTGTAGGCAGCAAGAGCTTTCTCAGCTGGCCCTTTTGTGAGCTCTGCTTTTGCCAGATGACTTCCATCTTACCCTCTTACCATCTTAGCCTCTCATTTTTGCATATCCCAAACCCCCTTCCAAACATCCAGCAGCTGCTTGTAAAGAAGAAGTCCTAGAACAAAAAGCCAGTGCTGCCTTTCATAGCCCCTTTGCTGTCTATGAAGTAGAGGAAAGAAGCTAGTGAGACGCACTTTCTTTCTCAACTCCATAGAGCGCATCCTTCTCTCAAGGTGGCAGAGTCCTTGGCGGAAGTGAAGCATCTGCAGCTGCAGTTCAGACTGAGAGATGTGCCAGGACAGGAAACATTTGCTGACCTTCCCTGTTCCCTGTGCAACATGATTCTCGCATCCCAGTCACTTTCACACACCTTCGGTACCCCTGAGTCCAAGCAGCTAAAGCTCACAGAGACAGAAGTGTCAGGAAGGAAAACGTTGCAAAAGCACCCCCTTCTCTTATCAGCATATAAATTGTGCACAACAGGCTGCGGCACCGAACCTTCCTTCTCAGATAGACATGCCATCACACTTTTCACTCTTGCAGCTCGGTTGAAAAGCTCCAGCAGCTGCTCCCGCAATAGCAAAAGGTTCTAGAAGTGAAAGCCAGTTTGGGGCTGCACCTTCTCCTTGCCGCATGTAAGCCACACCAAACTCCCTGATGCACTCTGTCCTCCCCTTCTCAAAGGAGTAGACGGTGGCATCAGGACACACCTGTGTCCCAGCAGCTGGGTGCCCAGCCGGGAGCAGGAGCAGGGCTGGGGCTGCTCCCAAAGTTGCCCCGCCCCAATGCCAGAGCCGGACATATGCTGAGGGGGGGCTGGATCAGGCTTTATTGTCCAGCTGCATGCCAGGAGTGAGCACAAAATCTACCTGCATTCTCTGCAGCATGCCATCCTGGAGCAGAGCCATTGCCAAAGGAAGCCGTGAGCCCGTGCCAAGCCAGTGCCGGAGTGGGATCCTAGCAGCACCTGTGGAAGCCGGGAGAGAGGAGCCCACCTGGAGCAGGTTCGTGCAGGATTAATCATCCCGTGGCTTCCCACCAGGGTCCTGTTGCTTCCAAAAGGCCCCACAGTGTCACTGTGGCCCCTCGGTTCCACCAGGTTCCATAGCGTCACTGTGGTGCCCAGGGTTCCGTCAGCTTCGCCAGCATCCCCACGGTCTGCAGAGCTCCCCGAGCTTCTGTGGTGTCACAGTGGAGGCAGGGTTGCATCAGGTTCCATAGCATCAGCACGGTCTCCAGGGCTCCCAGAGGTTCTGTGGTGTCACAGTGGAGGCAGGGTTGCATCAGGTTCCATAGCATCACCACAGTCTCCAGGGCTCCCTGAGCTTCTGTGGTGTCACAGTGGAGGCAGGGTTGCATCAGGTTCCATAGCATCACCACGGTCTCCAGGGCTCCCCTGAGCTTCTGTGGTGGTGTCACAGAGGAGCCAGGCTTCCTTGTAGTTCCCCAGCATCACAAAGGCTCTCCTGGGAGCCACGGGTCACAAAGCACCGTGGGCTCTGTGCAGCCCCGCTGTGTCACAATGGCCGCTGGCTTCCACGAGCCCCCGCAGTGTCCCAGTGGGCCCCGTAGCTTTAGGAGTGGGTGGCTGGGAGTTGGTGCCAGCGGCTGGGGGAGCAGCAGCAGGGACTGTGTGTGGACAGTGCCATGGCCACTTGTGTGGCCACTGGTGTCTCTGTGCCAGGCACAGCCGTGGTGTGTAACACCGGCTCTGGGTCCTTTGGCTGTGCAGGTGGCAGTCACGGCCTGGAGCAGGGCTGCTCCCGGGGGACAGCCTGGGGCAGGAGGCTGCTGGAGATTCATTCCCCACACTCCTTGTCATGAGGTGCTCAGAGTGATTGGAAAGGCTGTTGGCAGCAGGCAGTTCTCTGGGTTCAAGCTGTGGAGCTGTCAGCGGGAATGCAAAGGCCAAGCTGGTGAGCCTTTTGTCCTGGTGCCTTTAGTGTGTGAGCAGTCCCTGGTGCCGTTGTCTTTGGATCCTGAGTGTGGGAGAGGCAAGGCTTAGGATGGTGCGTAGAGCTGAGAAGGAAAGTGCCGAGAGCAGCGTGTGTGCTGCTGCTTTGAGGGGTGCAGTTGAAGTTGTAGGCAGCAAGAGCTTTCTCAGCTGGCCCTTTTGTGAGCTCTGCTTTTGCCAGATGACTTCCATCTTACCCTCTTACCATCTTAGCCTCTCATTTTTGCATATCCCAAACCCCCTTCCAAACATCCAGCAGCTGCTTGTAAAGAAGAAGTCCTAGAACAAAAAGCCAGTGCTGCCTTTCATAGCCCCTTTGCTGTCTATGAAGTAGAGGAAAGAAGCTAGTGAGACGCACTTTCTTTCTCAACTCCATAGAGCGCATCCTTCTCTCAAGGTGGCAGAGTCCTTGGCGGAAGTGAAGCATCTGCAGCTGCAGTTCAGACTGAGAGATGTGCCAGGACAGGAAACATTTGCTGACCTTCCCTGTTCCCTGTGCAACATGATTCTCGCATCCCAGTCACTTTCACATACCTTCGGTATCCCTGAGTCCAAGCAGCTAAAGCTCACAGAGACAGAAGTGTCAGGAAGGAAAACGTTGCAAAAGCACCCCCTTCTCTTATCAGCATATAAATTGTGCACAACAGGCTGCGGCACCGAACCTTCCTTCTCAGATAGACATGCCATCACACTTTTCACTCTTGCAGCTCGGTTGAAAAGCTCCAGCAGCTGCTCCCGCAATAGCAAAAGGTTCTAGAAGTGAAAGCCAGTTTGGGGCTGCACCTTCTCCTTGCCGCATGTAAGCCACACCAAACTCCCTGATGCACTCTGTCCTCCCCTTCTCAAAGGAGTAGACGGTGGCATCAGGACACACCTGTGTCCCAGCAGCTGGGTGCCCAGCCGGGAGCAGGAGCAGGGCTGGGGCTGCTCCCAAAGTTGCCCCGCCCCAATGCCAGAGCCGGACATATGCTGAGGGGGGGCTGGATCAGGCTTTATTGTCCAGCTGCATGCCAGGAGTGAGCACAAAATCTACCTGCATTCTCTGCAGCATGCCATCCTGGAGCAGAGCCATTGCCAAAGGAAGCCGTGAGCCCGTGCCAAGCCAGTGCCGGAGTGGGATCCTAGCAGCACCTGTGGAAGCCGGGAGAGAGGAGCCCACCTGGAGCAGGTTCGTGCAGGATTAATCATCCCGTGGCTTCCCACCAGGGTCCTGTTGCTTCCAAAAGGCCCCACAGTGTCACTGTGGCCCCTCGGTTCCACCAGGTTCCATAGCGTCACTGTGGTGCCCAGGGTTCCGTCAGCTTCGCCAGCATCCCCACGGTCTGCAGAGCTCCCCGAGCTTCTGTGGTGTCACAGTGGAGGCAGGGTTGCATCAGGTTCCATAGCATCAGCACGGTCTCCAGGGCTCCCAGAGGTTCTGTGGTGTCACAGTGGAGGCAGGGTTGCATCAGGTTCCATAGCATCACCACAGTCTCCAGGGCTCCCTGAGCTTCTGTGGTGTCACAGTGGAGGCAGGGTTGCATCAGGTTCCATAGCATCAGCACAGTCTCCAGGGCTCCCAGAGGTTCTGTGGTGTCACAGAGGAGGCAGGGTTGCATCAGGTTCCATAGCATCACCACGGTCTCCAGGGCTCCAAGAGCTTCTGTGGTGTCACAGAGGAGGCAGGGTTGCATCAGGTTCAATAGCATCAGCACGGTCTCCAGGGCTCCCCTGAGCTTCTGTGGTGGTGTCACAGAGGAGCCAGGCTTCCTTGTAGTTCCCCAGCATCACAAAGGCTCTCCTGGGAGCCACGGGTCACAAAGCACCGTGGGCTCTGTGCAGCCCCGCTGTGTCACAATGGCCGCTGGCTTCCACGAGCCCCCGCAGTGTCCCAGTGGGCCCCGTGGCTTTAGGAGTGGGTGGCTGGGAGTTGGTGCCAGCGGCTGGGGGAGCAGCAGCAGGGACTGTGTGTGGACAGTGCCATGGCCACTTGTGTGGCCACTGGTGTCTCTGTGCCAGGCACAGCCGTGGTGTGTAACACCGGCTCTGGGTCCTTTGGCTGTGCAGGTGGCAGTCACGGCCTGGAGCAGGGCTGCTCCCAGGGGACAGCCTGGGGCAGGAGGCTGCTGGAGATTCATTCCCCACACTCCTTGTCATGAGGTGCTCAGAGTGATTGGAAAGGCTGTTGGCAGCAGGCAGTTCTCTGGGTTCAAGCTGTGGAGCTGTCAGCGGGAATGCAAAGGCCAAGCTGGTGAGCCTTTTGTCCTGGTGCCTTTAGTGTGTGAGCAGTCCCTGGTGCCGTTGTCTTTGGATCCTGAGTGTGGGAGAGGCAAGGCTTAGGATGGTGCGTAGAGCTGAGAAGGAAAGTGCCGAGAGCAGCGTGTGTGCTGCTGCTTTGAGGGGTGCAGTTGAAGTTGTAGGCAGCAAGAGCTTTCTCAGCTGGCCCTTTTGTGAGCTCTGCTTTTGCCAGATGACTTCCATCTTACCCTCTTACCATCTTAGCCTCTCATTTTTGCATATCCCAAACCCCCTTCCAAACATCCAGCAGCTGCTTGTAAAGAAGAAGTCCTAGAACAAAAAGCCAGTGCTGCCTTTCATAGCCCCTTTGCTGTCTATGAAGTAGAGGAAAGAAGCTAGTGAGACGCACTTTCTTTCTCAACTCCATAGAGCGCATCCTTCTCTCAAGGTGGCAGAGTCCTTGGCGGAAGTGAAGCATCTGCAGCTGCAGTTCAGACTGAGAGATGTGCCAGGACAGGAAACATTTGCTGACCTTCCCTGTTCCCTGTGCAACATGATTCTCGCATCCCAGTCACTTTCACATACCTTCGGTATCCCTGAGTCCAAGCAGCTAAAGCTCACAGAGACAGAAGTGTCAGGAAGGAAAACGTTGCAAAAGCACCCCCTTCTCTTATCAGCATATAAATTGTGCACAACAGGCTGCGGCACCGAACCTTCCTTCTCAGATAGACATGCCATCACACTTTTCACTCTTGCAGCTCGGTTGAAAAGCTCCAGCAGCTGCTCCCGCAATAGCAAAAGGTTCTAGAAGTGAAAGCCAGTTTGGGGCTGCACCTTCTCCTTGCCGCATGTAAGCCACACCAAACTCCCTGATGCACTCTGTCCTCCCCTTCTCAAAGGAGTAGACGGTGGCATCAGGACACACCTGTGTCCCAGCAGCTGGGTGCCCAGCCGGGAGCAGGAGCAGGGCTGGGGCTGCTCCCAAAGTTGCCCCGCCCCAATGCCAGAGCCGGACATATGCTGAGGGGGGGCTGGATCAGGCTTTATTGTCCAGCTGCATGCCAGGAGTGAGCACAAAATCTACCTGCATTCTCTGCAGCATGCCATCCTGGAGCAGAGCCATTGCCAAAGGAAGCCGTGAGCCCGTGCCAAGCCAGTGCCGGAGTGGGATCCTAGCAGCACCTGTGGAAGCCGGGAGAGAGGAGCCCACCTGGAGCAGGTTCGTGCAGGATTAATCATCCCGTGGCTTCCCACCAGGGTCCTGTTGCTTCCAAAAGGCCCCACAGTGTCACTGTGGCCCCTCGGTTCCACCAGGTTCCATAGCGTCACTGTGGTGCCCAGGGTTCCGTCAGCTTCGCCAGCATCCCCACGGTCTGCAGAGCTCCCCGAGCTTCTGTGGTGTCACAGTGGAGGCAGGGTTGCATCAGGTTCCATAGCATCAGCACGGTCTCCAGGGCTCCCAGAGGTTCTGTGGTGTCACAGTGGAGGCAGGGTTGCATCAGGTTCCATAGCATCACCACAGTCTCCAGGGCTCCCTGAGCTTCTGTGGTGTCACAGTGGAGGCAGGGTTGCATCAGGTTCCATAGCATCAGCACGGTCTCCAGAGCTCCCAGAGGTTCTGTGGTGTCACAGAGGAGGCAGGGTTGCATCAGGTTCCATAGCATCAGCACGGTCTCCAGGGCTCCAAGAGCTTCTGTGGTGTCACAGAGGAGGCAGGGTTGCATCAGGTTCAATAGCATCAGCACAGTCTCAAGGGCTCCCCTGAGCTTCTGTGGTGGTGTCACAGAGGAGCCAGGCTTCCTTGTAGTTCCCCAGCATCACAAAGGCTCTCCTGGGAGCCACGGGTCACAAAGCACCGTGGGCTCTGTGCAGCCCCGCTGTGTCACAATGGCCGCTGGCTTCCACGAGCCCCCGCAATGTCCCAGTGGGCCCCGTGGCTTTAGGAGTGGGTGGCTGGGAGTTGGTGCCAGCGGCTGGGGGAGCAGCAGCAGGGACTGTGTGTGGACAGTGCCATGGCCACTTGTGTGGCCACTGGTGTCTCTGTGCCAGGCACAGCCGTGGTGTGTAACACCGGCTCTGGGTCCTTTGGCTGTGCAGGTGGCAGTCACGGCCTGGAGCAGGGCTGCTCCCGGGGGACAGCCTGGGGCAGGAGGCTGCTGGAGATTCATTCCCCACACTCCTTGTCATGAGGTGCTCAGAGTGATTGGAAAGGCTGTTGGCAGCAGGCAGTTCTCTGGGTTCAAGCTGTGGAGCTGTCAGCGGGAATGCAAAGGCCAAGCTGGTGAGCCTTTTGTCCTGGTGCCTTTAGTGTGTGAGCAGTCCCTGGTGCCGTTGTCTTTGGATCCTGAGTGTGGGAGAGGCAAGGCTTAGGATGATGCGTAGAGCTGAGAAGGAAAGTGCCGAGAGCAGCGTGTGTGCTGCTGCTTTGAGGGGTGCAGTTGAAGTTGTAGGCAGCAAGAGCCTTCTCAGCTGGCCCTTTTGTGAGCTCTGCTTTTGCCAGATGACTTCCATCTTACCCTCTTACCATCTTAGCCTCTCATTTTTGCATACCCCAAACCCCCTTCCAAACATCCAGCAGCTGCTTGTAAAGAAGAAGTCCTAGAACAAAAAGCCAGTGCTGCCTTTCATAGCCCCTTTGCTGTCTATGAAGTAGAGGAAAGAAGCTAGTGAGACGCACTTTCTTTCTCAACTCCATAGAGCGCATCCTTCTCTCAAGGTGGCAGAGTCCTTGGCGGAAGTGAAGCATCTGCAGCTGCAGTTCAGACTGAGAGATGTGCCAAGACAGGAAACATTTGCTGACCTTCCCTGTTCCCTGTGCAACATGATTCTCGCATCCCAGTCACTTTCACATACCTTCGGTACCCCTGAGTCCAAGCAGCTAAAGCTCACAGAGACAGAAGTGTCAGGAAGGAAAACGTTGCAAAAGCACCCCCTTCTCTTATCAGCATATAAATTGTGCACAACAGGCTGCGGCACCGAACCTTCCTTCTCAGATAGACATGCCATCACACTTTTCACTCTTGCAGCTCGGTTGAAAAGCTCCAGCAGCTGCTCCCGCAATAGCAAAAAGGTTCTAGAAGTGAAAGCCAGTTTGGGGCTGCACCTTCTCCTTGCCGCATGTAAGCCACACCAAACTCCCTGATGCACTCTGTCCTCCCCTTCTCAAAGGAGTAGACGGTGGCATCAGGACACACCTGTGTCCCAGCAGCTGGGTGCCCAGCCGGGAGCAGGAGCAGGGCTGGGGCTGCTCCCAAAGTTGCCCCGCCCCAATGCCAGAGCCGGACATATGCTGAGGGGGGGCTGGATCAGGCTTTATTGTCCAGCTGCATGCCAGGAGTGAGCACAAAATCTACCTGCATTCTCTGCAGCATGCCATCCTGGAGCAGAGCCATTGCCAAAGGAAGCCGTGAGCCCGTGCCAAGCCAGTGCCGGAGTGGGATCCTAGCAGCACCTGTGGAAGCCGGGAGAGAGGAGCCCACCTGGAGCAGGTTCGTGCAGGATTAATCATCCCGTGGCTTCCCACCAGGGTCCTGTTGCTTCCAAAAGGCCCCACAGTGTCACTGTGGCCCCTCGGTTCCACCAGGTTCCATAGCGTCACTGTGGTGCCCAGGGTTCCGTCAGCTTCGCCAGCATCCCCACGGTCTGCAGAGCTCCCCGAGCTTCTGTGGTGTCACAGTGGAGGCAGGGTTGCATCAGGTTCCATAGCATCAGCACGGTCTCCAGGGCTCCCAGAGGTTCTGTGGTGTCACAGTGGAGGCAGGGTTGCATCAGGTTCCATAGCATCACCACAGTCTCCAGGGCTCCCTGAGCTTCTGTGGTGTCACAGTGGAGGCAGGGTTGCATCAGGTTCCATAGCATCAGCACGGTCTCCAGGGCTCCCAGAGGTTCTGTGGTGTCACAGAGGAGGCAGGGTTGCATCAGGTTCCATAGCATCACCACGGTCTCCAGGGCTCCAAGAGCTTCTGTGGTGTCACAGAGGAGGCAGGGTTGCATCAGGTTCAATAGCATCAGCACGGTCTCCAGGGCTCCCCTGAGCTTCTGTGGTGGTGTCACAGAGGAGGCAGGCTTCCTTGTAGTTCCCCAGCATCACAAAGGCTCTCCTGGGAGCCACGGGTCACAAAGCACCGTGGGCTCTGTGCAGTCCCGCTGTGTCACAATGGCCGCTGGCTTCCACGAGCCCCCGCAGTGTCCCAGTGGGCCCCGTGGCTTTAGGAGTGGGTGGCTGGGAGTTGGTGCCAGCGGCTGGGGGAGCAGCAGCAGGGACTGTGTGTGGACAGTGCCATGGCCACTTGTGTGGCCACTGGTGTCTCTGTGCCAGGCACAGCCGTGGTGTGTAACACCGGCTCTGGGTCCTTTGGCTGTGCAGGTGGCAGTCACGGCCTGGAGCAGGGCTGCTCCCGGGGGACAGCCTGGGGCAGGAGGCTGCTGGAGATTCATTCCCCACACTCCTTGTCATGAGGTGCTCAGAGTGATTGGAAAGGCTGTTGGCAGCAGGCAGTTCTCTGGGTTCAAGCTGTGGAGCTGTCAGCGGGAATGCAAAGGCCAAGCTGGTGAGCCTTTTGTCCTGGTGCCTTTAGTGTGTGAGCAGTCCCTGGTGCCGTTGTCTTTGGATCCTGAGTGTGGGAGAGGCAAGGCTTAGGATGGTGCGTAGAGCTGAGAAGGAAAGTGCCGAGAGCAGCGTGTGTGCTGCTGCTTTGAGGGGTGCAGTTGAAGTTGTAGGCAGCAAGAGCTTTCTCAGCTGGCCCTTTTGTGAGCTCTGCTTTTGCCAGATGACTTCCATCTTACCCTCTTACCATCTTAGCCTCTCATTTTTGCATATCCCAAACCCCCTTCCAAACATCCAGCAGCTGCTTGTAAAGAAGAAGTCCTAGAACAAAAAGCCAGTGCTGCCTTTCATAGCCCCTTTGCTGTCTGTGAAGTAGAGGAAAGAAGCTAGTGAGACGCACTTTCTTTCTCAACTCCATAGAGCGCATCCTTCTCTCAAGGTGGCAGAGTCCTTGGCGGAAGTGAAGCATCTGCAGCTGCAGTTCAGACTGAGAGATGTGCCAGGACAGGAAACATTTGCTGACCTTCCCTGTTCCCTGTGCAACATGATTCTCGCATCCCAGTCACTTTCACACACCTTCGGTATCCCTGAGTCCAAGCAGCTAAAGCTCACAGAGACAGAAGTGTCAGGAAGGAAAACGTTGCAAAAGCACCCCCTTCTCTTATCAGCATATAAATTGTGCACAACAGGCTGCGGCACCGAACCTTCCTTCTCAGATAGACATGCCATCACACTTTTCACTCTTGCAGCTCGGTTGAAAAGCTCCAGCAGCTGCTCCCGCAATAGCAAAAGGTTCTAGAAGTGAAAGCCAGTTTGGGGCTGCACCTTCTCCTTGCCGCATGTAAGCCACACCAAACTCCCTGATGCACTCTGTCCTCCCCTTCTCAAAGGAGTAGACGGTGGCATCAGGACACACCTGTGTCCCAGCAGCTGGGTGCCCAGCCGGGAGCAGGAGCAGGGCTGGGGCTGCTCCCAAAGTTGCCCCGCCCCAATGCCAGAGCCGGACATATGCTGAGGGGGGGCTGGATCAGGCTTTATTGTCCAGCTGCATGCCAGGAGTGAGCACAAAATCTACCTGCATTCTCTGCAGCATGCCATCCTGGAGCAGAGCCATTGCCAAAGGAAGCCGTGAGCCCGTGCCAAGCCAGTGCCGGAGTGGGATCCTAGCAGCACCTGTGGAAGCCGGGAGAGAGGAGCCCACCTGGAGCAGGTTCGTGCAGGATTAATCATCCCGTGGCTTCCCACCAGGGTCCTGTTGCTTCCAAAAGGCCCCACAGTGTCACTGTGGCCCCTCGGTTCCACCAGGTTCCATAGCGTCACTGTGGTGCCCAGGGTTCCGTCAGCTTCGCCAGCATCCCCACGGTCTGCAGAGCTCCCCGAGCTTCTGTGGTGTCACAGTGGAGGCAGGGTTGCATCAGGTTCCATAGCATCAGCACGGTCTCCAGGGCTCCCAGAGGTTCTGTGGTGTCACAGTGGAGGCAGGGTTGCATCAGGTTCCATAGCATCAGCACAGTCTCCAGGGCTCCCTGAGCTTCTGTGGTGTCACAGTGGAGGCAGGGTTGCATCAGGTTCCATAGCATCAGCACGGTCTCCAGGGCTCCCAGAGGTTCTGTGGTGTCACAGAGGAGGCAGGGTTGCATCAGGTTCCATAGCATCACCACGGTCTCCAGGGCTCCCCTGAGCTTCTGTGGTGGTGTCACAGAGGAGCCAGGCTTCCTTGTAGTTCCCCAGCATCACAAAGGCTCTCCTGGGAGCCACGGGTCACAAAGCACCGTGGGCTCTGTGCAGCCCCGCTGTGTCACAATGGCCGCTGGCTTCCACGAGCCCCCGCAGTGTCCCAGTGGGCCCCGTGGCTTTAGGAGTGGGTGGCTGGGAGTTGGTGCCAGCGGCTGGGGGAGCAGCAGCAGGGACTGTGTGTGGACAGTGCCATGGCCACTTGTGTGGCCACTGGTGTCTCTGTGCCAGGCACAGCCGTGGTGTGTAACACCGGCTCCGGGTCCTTTGGCTGTGCAGGTGGCAGTCACGGCCTGGAGCAGGGCTGCTCCCGGGGGACAGCCTGGGGCAGGAGGCTGCTGGAGATTCATTCCCCACACTCCTTGTCATGAGGTGCTCAGAGTGATTGGAAAGGCTGTTGGCAGCAGGCAGTTCTCTGGGTTCAAGCTGTGGAGCTGTCAGCGGGAATGCAAAGGCCAAGCTGGTGAGCCTTTTGTCCTGGTGCCTTTAGTGTGTGAGCAGTCCCTGGTGCCGTTGTCTTTGGATCCTGAGTGTGGGAGAGGCAAGGCTTAGGATGGTGCGTAGAGCTGAGAAGGAAAGTGCCGAGAGCAGCGTGTGTGCTGCTGCTTTGAGGGGTGCAGTTGAAGTTGTAGGCAGCAAGAGCTTTCTCAGCTGGCCCTTTTGTGAGCTCTGCTTTTGCCAGATGACTTCCATCTTACCCTCTTACCATCTTAGCCTCTCATTTTTGCATATCCCAAACCCCCTTCCAAACATCCAGCAGCTGCTTGTAAAGAAGAAGTCCTAGAACAAAAAGCCAGTGCTGCCTTTCATAGCCCCTTTGCTGTCTATGAAGTAGAGGAAAGAAGCTAGTGAGACGCACTTTCTTTCTCAACTCCATAGAGCGCATCCTTCTCTCAAGGTGGCAGAGTCCTTGGCGGAAGTGAAGCATCTGCAGCTGCAGTTCAGACTGAGAGATGTGCCAGGACAGGAAACATTTGCTGACCTTCCCTGTTCCCTGTGCAACATGATTCTCGCATCCCAGTCACTTTCACACACCTTCGGTACCCCTGAGTCCAAGCAGCTAAAGCTCACAGAGACAGAAGTGTCAGGAAGGAAAACGTTGCAAAAGCACCCCCTTCTCTTATCAGCATATAAATTGTGCACAACAGGCTGCGGCACCGAACCTTCCTTCTCAGATAGACATGCCATCACACTTTTCACTCTTGCAGCTCGGTTGAAAAGCTCCAGCAGCTGCTCCCGCAATAGCAAAAGGTTCTAGAAGTGAAAGCCAGTTTGGGGCTGCACCTTCTCCTTGCCGCATGTAAGCCACACCAAACTCCCTGATGCACTCTGTCCTCCCCTTCTCAAAGGAGTAGACGGTGGCATCAGGACACACCTGTGTCCCAGCAGCTGGGTGCCCAGCCGGGAGCAGGAGCAGGGCTGGGGCTGCTCCCAAAGTTGCCCCGCCCCAATGCCAGAGCCGGACATATGCTGAGGGGGGGCTGGATCAGGCTTTATTGTCCAGCTGCATGCCAGGAGTGAGCACAAAATCTACCTGCATTCTCTGCAGCATGCCATCCTGGAGCAGAGCCATTGCCAAAGGAAGCCGTGAGCCCGTGCCAAGCCAGTGCCGGAGTGGGATCCTAGCAGCACCTGTGGAAGCCGGGAGAGAGGAGCCCACCTGGAGCAGGTTCGTGCAGGATTAATCATCCCGTGGCTTCCCACCAGGGTCCTGTTGCTTCCAAAAGGCCCCACAGTGTCACTGTGGCCCCTCGGTTCCACCAGGTTCCATAGCGTCACTGTGGTGCCCAGGGTTCCGTCAGCTTCGCCAGCATCCCCACGGTCTGCAGAGCTCCCCGAGCTTCTGTGGTGTCACAGTGGAGGCAGGGTTGCATCAGGTTCCATAGCATCAGCACGGTCTCCAGGGCTCCCAGAGGTTCTGTGGTGTCACAGTGGAGGCAGGGTTGCATCAGGTTCCATAGCATCACCACAGTCTCCAGGGCTCCCTGAGCTTCTGTGGTGTCACAGTGGAGGCAGGGTTGCATCAGGTTCCATAGCATCACCACGGTCTCCAGAGCTCCCAGAGGTTCTGTGGTGTCACAGAGGAGGCAGGGTTGCATCAGGTTCCATAGCATCACCACGGTCTCCAGGGCTCCAAGAGCTTCTGTGGTGTCACAGAGGAGGCAGGGTTGCATCAGGTTCAATAGCATCAGCACGGTCTCCAGGGCTCCCCTGAGCTTCTGTGGTGGTGTCACAGAGGAGCCAGGCTTCCTTGTAGTTCCCCAGCATCACAAAGGCTCTCCTGGGAGCCACGGGTCACAAAGCACCGTGGGCTCTGTGCAGCCCCGCTGTGTCACAATGGCCGCTGGCTTCCACGAGCCCCCGCAGTGTCCCAGTGGGCCCCGTGGCTTTAGGAGTGGGTGGCTGGGAGTTGGTGCCAGCGGCTGGGGGAGCAGCAGCAGGGACTGTGTGTGGACAGTGCCATGGCCACTTGTGTGGCCACTGGTGTCTCTGTGCCAGGCACAGCCGTGGTGTGTAACACCGGCTCTGGGTCCTTTGGCTGTGCAGGTGGCAGTCACGGCCTGGAGCAGGGCTGCTCCCGGGGGACAGCCTGGGGCAGGAGGCTGCTGGAGATTCATTCCCCACACTCCTTGTCATGAGGTGCTCAGAGTGATTGGAAAGGCTGTTGGCAGCAGGCAGTTCTCTGGGTTCAAGCTGTGGAGCTGTCAGCGGGAATGCAAAGGCCAAGCTGGTGAGCCTTTTGTCCTGGTGCCTTTAGTGTGTGAGCAGTCCCTGGTGCCGTTGTCTTTGGATCCTGAGTGTGGGAGAGGCAAGGCTTAGGATGGTGCGTAGAGCTGAGAAGGAAAGTGCCGAGAGCAGCGTGTGTGCTGCTGCTTTGAGGGGTGCAGTTGAAGTTGTAGGCAGCAAGAGCTTTCTCAGCTGGCCCTTTTGTGAGCTCTGCTTTTGCCAGATGACTTCCATCTTACCCTCTTACCATCTTAGCCTCTCATTTTTGCATATCCCAAACCCCCTTCCAAACATCCAGCAGCTGCTTGTAAAGAAGAAGTCCTAGAACAAAAAGCCAGTGCTGCCTTTCATAGCCCCTTTGCTGTCTATGAAGTAGAGGAAAGAAGCTAGTGAGACGCACTTTCTTTCTCAACTCCATAGAGCGCATCCTTCTCTCAAGGTGGCAGAGTCCTTGGCGGAAGTGAAGCATCTGCAGCTGCAGTTCAGACTGAGAGATGTGCCAGGACAGGAAACATTTGCTGACCTTCCCTGTTCCCTGTGCAACATGATTCTCGCATCCCAGTCACTTTCACACACCTTCGGTACCCCTGAGTCCAAGCAGCTAAAGCTCACAGAGACAGAAGTGTCAGGAAGGAAAACGTTGCAAAAGCACCCCCTTCTCTTATCAGCATATAAATTGTGCACAACAGGCTGCGGCACCGAACCTTCCTTCTCAGATAGACATGCCATCACACTTTTCACTCTTGCAGCTCGGTTGAAAAGCTCCAGCAGCTGCTCCCGCAATAGCAAAAGGTTCTAGAAGTGAAAGCCAGTTTGGGGCTGCACCTTCTCCTTGCCGCATGTAAGCCACACCAAACTCCCTGATGCACTCTGTCCTCCCCTTCTCAAAGGAGTAGACGGTGGCATCAGGACACACCTGTGTCCCAGCAGCTGGGTGCCCAGCCGGGAGCAGGAGCAGGGCTGGGGCTGCTCCCAAAGTTGCCCCGCCCCAATGCCAGAGCCGGACATATGCTGAGGGGGGGCTGGATCAGGCTTTATTGTCCAGCTGCATGCCAGGAGTGAGCACAAAATCTACCTGCATTCTCTGCAGCATGCCATCCTGGAGCAGAGCCATTGCCAAAGGAAGCCGTGAGCCCGTGCCAAGCCAGTGCCGGAGTGGGATCCTAGCAGCACCTGTGGAAGCCGGGAGAGAGGAGCCCACCTGGAGCAGGTTCGTGCAGGATTAATCATCCCGTGGCTTCCCACCAGGGTCCTGTTGCTTCCAAAAGGCCCCACAGTGTCACTGTGGCCCCTCGGTTCCACCAGGTTCCATAGCGTCACTGTGGTGCCCAGGGTTCCGTCAGCTTCGCCAGCATCCCCACGGTCTGCAGAGCTCCCCGAGCTTCTGTGGTGTCACAGTGGAGGCAGGGTTGCATCAGGTTCCATAGCATCAGCACGGTCTCCAGGGCTCCCAGAGGTTCTGTGGTGTCACAGTGGAGGCAGGGTTGCATCAGGTTCCATAGCATCAGCACAGTCTCCAGGGCTCCCTGAGCTTCTGTGGTGTCACAGTGGAGGCAGGGTTGCATCAGGTTCCATAGCATCAGCACAGTCTCCAGGGCTCCCAGAGGTTCTGTGGTGTCACAGAGGAGGCAGGGTTGCATCAGGTTCCATAGCATCACCACGGTCTCCAGGGCTCCAAGAGCTTCTGTGGTGTCACAGAGGAGGCAGGGTTGCATCAGGTTCAATAGCATCAGCACGGTCTCCAGGGCTCCCCTGAGCTTCTGTGGTGGTGTCACAGAGGAGCCAGGCTTCCTTGTAGTTCCCCAGCATCACAAAGGCTCTCCTGGGAGCCACGGGTCACAAAGCACCGTGGGCTCTGTGCAGCCCCGCTGTGTCACAATGGCCGCTGGCTTCCACGAGCCCCCGCAGTGTCCCAGTGGGCCCCGTGGCTTTAGGAGTGGGTGGCTGGGAGTTGGTGCCAGCGGCTGGGGGAGCAGCAGCAGGGACTGTGTGTGGACAGTGCCATGGCCACTTGTGTGGCCACTGGTGTCTCTGTGCCAGGCACAGCCGTGGTGTGTAACACCGGCTCTGGGTCCTTTGGCTGTGCAGGTGGCAGTCACGGCCTGGAGCAGGGCTGCTCCCAGGGGACAGCCTGGGGCAGGAGGCTGCTGGAGATTCATTCCCCACACTCCTTGTCATGAGGTGCTCAGAGTGATTGGAAAGGCTGTTGGCAGCAGGCAGTTCTCTGGGTTCAAGCTGTGGAGCTGTCAGCGGGAATGCAAAGGCCAAGCTGGTGAGCCTTTTGTCCTGGTGCCTTTAGTGTGTGAGCAGTCCCTGGTGCCGTTGTCTTTGGATCCTGAGTGTGGGAGAGGCAAGGCTTAGGATGGTGCGTAGAGCTGAGAAGGAAAGTGCCGAGAGCAGCGTGTGTGCTGCTGCTTTGAGGGGTGCAGTTGAAGTTGTAGGCAGCAAGAGCTTTCTCAGCTGGCCCTTTTGTGAGCTCTGCTTTTGCCAGATGACTTCCATCTTACCCTCTTACCATCTTAGCCTCTCATTTTTGCATATCCCAAACCCCCTTCCAAACATCCAGCAGCTGCTTGTAAAGAAGAAGTCCTAGAACAAAAAGCCAGTGCTGCCTTTCATAGCCCCTTTGCTGTCTATGAAGTAGAGGAAAGAAGCTAGTGAGACGCACTTTCTTTCTCAACTCCATAGAGCGCATCCTTCTCTCAAGGTGGCAGAGTCCTTGGCGGAAGTGAAGCATCTGCAGCTGCAGTTCAGACTGAGAGATGTGCCAGGACAGGAAACATTTGCTGACCTTCCCTGTTCCCTGTGCAACATGATTCTCGCATCCCAGTCACTTTCACATACCTTCGGTATCCCTGAGTCCAAGCAGCTAAAGCTCACAGAGACAGAAGTGTCAGGAAGGAAAACGTTGCAAAAGCACCCCCTTCTCTTATCAGCATATAAATTGTGCACAACAGGCTGCGGCACCGAACCTTCCTTCTCAGATAGACATGCCATCACACTTTTCACTCTTGCAGCTCGGTTGAAAAGCTCCAGCAGCTGCTCCCGCAATAGCAAAAGGTTCTAGAAGTGAAAGCCAGTTTGGGGCTGCACCTTCTCCTTGCCGCATGTAAGCCACACCAAACTCCCTGATGCACTCTGTCCTCCCCTTCTCAAAGGAGTAGACGGTGGCATCAGGACACACCTGTGTCCCAGCAGCTGGGTGCCCAGCCGGGAGCAGGAGCAGGGCTGGGGCTGCTCCCAAAGTTGCCCCGCCCCAATGCCAGAGCCGGACATATGCTGAGGGGGGGCTGGATCAGGCTTTATTGTCCAGCTGCATGCCAGGAGTGAGCACAAAATCTACCTGCATTCTCTGCAGCATGCCATCCTGGAGCAGAGCCATTGCCAAAGGAAGCCGTGAGCCCGTGCCAAGCCAGTGCCGGAGTGGGATCCTAGCAGCACCTGTGGAAGCCGGGAGAGAGGAGCCCACCTGGAGCAGGTTCGTGCAGGATTAATCATCCCGTGGCTTCCCACCAGGGTCCTGTTGCTTCCAAAAGGCCCCACAGTGTCACTGTGGCCCCTCGGTTCCACCAGGTTCCATAGCGTCACTGTGGTGCCCAGGGTTCCGTCAGCTTCGCCAGCATCCCCACGGTCTGCAGAGCTCCCCGAGCTTCTGTGGTGTCACAGTGGAGGCAGGGTTGCATCAGGTTCCATAGCATCAGCACGGTCTCCAGGGCTCCCAGAGGTTCTGTGGTGTCACAGTGGAGGCAGGGTTGCATCAGGTTCCATAGCATCACCACAGTCTCCAGGGCTCCCTGAGCTTCTGTGGTGTCACAGTGGAGGCAGGGTTGCATCAGGTTCCATAGCATCAGCACGGTCTCCAGAGCTCCCAGAGATTCTGTGGTGTCACAGAGGAGGCAGGGTTGCATCAGGTTCCATAGCATCAGCACGGTCTCCAGGGCTCCAAGAGCTTCTGTGGTGTCACAGAGGAGGCAGGGTTGCATCAGGTTCAATAGCATCAGCACAGTCTCAAGGGCTCCCCTGAGCTTCTGTGGTGGTGTCACAGAGGAGCCAGGCTTCCTTGTAGTTCCCCAGCATCACAAAGGCTCTCCTGGGAGCCACGGGTCACAAAGCACCGTGGGCTCTGTGCAGCCCCGCTGTGTCACAATGGCCGCTGGCTTCCACGAGCCCCCGCAATGTCCCAGTGGGCCCCGTGGCTTTAGGAGTGGGTGGCTGGGAGTTGGTGCCAGCGGCTGGGGGAGCAGCAGCAGGGACTGTGTGTGGACAGTGCCATGGCCACTTGTGTGGCCACTGGTGTCTCTGTGCCAGGCACAGCCGTGGTGTGTAACACCGGCTCTGGGTCCTTTGGCTGTGCAGGTGGCAGTCACGGCCTGGAGCAGGGCTGCTCCCGGGGGACAGCCTGGGGCAGGAGGCTGCTGGAGATTCATTCCCCACACTCCTTGTCATGAGGTGCTCAGAGTGATTGGAAAGGCTGTTGGCAGCAGGCAGTTCTCTGGGTTCAAGCTGTGGAGCTGTCAGCGGGAATGCAAAGGCCAAGCTGGTGAGCCTTTTGTCCTGGTGCCTTTAGTGTGTGAGCAGTCCCTGGTGCCGTTGTCTTTGGATCCTGAGTGTGGGAGAGGCAAGGCTTAGGATGATGCGTAGAGCTGAGAAGGAAAGTGCCGAGAGCAGCGTGTGTGCTGCTGCTTTGAGGGGTGCAGTTGAAGTTGTAGGCAGCAAGAGCTTTCTCAGCTGGCCCTTTTGTGAGCTCTGCTTTTGCCAGATGACTTCCATCTTACCCTCTTACCATCTTAGCCTCTCATTTTTGCATACCCCAAACCCCCTTCCAAACATCCAGCAGCTGCTTGTAAAGAAGAAGTCCTAGAACAAAAAGCCAGTGCTGCCTTTCATAGCCCCTTTGCTGTCTATGAAGTAGAGGAAAGAAGCTAGTGAGACGCACTTTCTTTCTCAACTCCATAGAGCGCATCCTTCTCTCAAGGTGGCAGAGTCCTTGGCGGAAGTGAAGCATCTGCAGCTGCAGTTCAGACTGAGAGATGTGCCAAGACAGGAAACATTTGCTGACCTTCCCTGTTCCCTGTGCAACATGATTCTCGCATCCCAGTCACTTTCACATACCTTCGGTACCCCTGAGTCCAAGCAGCTAAAGCTCACAGAGACAGAAGTGTCAGGAAGGAAAACGTTCCAAAAGCACCCCCTTCTCTTATCAGCATATAAATTGTGCACAACAGGCTGCGGCACCGAACCTTCCTTCTCAGATAGACATGCCATCACACTTTTCACTCTTGCAGCTCGGTTGAAAAGCTCCAGCAGCTGCTCCCGCAATAGCAAAAAGGTTCTAGAAGTGAAAGCCAGTTTGGGGCTGCACCTTCTCCTTGCCGCATGTAAGCCACACCAAACTCCCTGATGCACTCTGTCCTCCCCTTCTCAAAGGAGTAGACGGTGGCATCAGGACACACCTGTGTCCCAGCAGCTGGGTGCCCAGCCGGGAGCAGGAGCAGGGCTGGGGCTGCTCCCAAAGTTGCCCCGCCCCAATGCCAGAGCCGGACATATGCTGAGGGGGGGCTGGATCAGGCTTTATTGTCCAGCTGCATGCCAGGAGTGAGCACAAAATCTACCTGCATTCTCTGCAGCATGCCATCCTGGAGCAGAGCCATTGCCAAAGGAAGCCGTGAGCCCGTGCCAAGCCAGTGCCGGAGTGGGATTCTAGCAGCACCTGTGGAAGCCGGGAGAGAGGAGCCCACCTGGAGCAGGTTCGTGCAGGATTAATCATCCCGTGGCTTCCCACCAGGGTCCTGTTGCTTCCAAAAGGCCCCACAGTGTCACTGTGGCCCCTCGGTTCCACCAGGTTCCATAGCGTCACTGTGGTGCCCAGGGTTCCGTCAGCTTCGCCAGCATCCCCACGGTCTGCAGAGCTCCCCGAGCTTCTGTGGTGTCACAGTGGAGGCAGGGTTGCATCAGGTTCCATAGCATCAGCACGGTCTCCAGGGCTCCCAGAGGTTCTGTGGTGTCACAGTGGAGGCAGGGTTGCATCAGGTTCCATAGCATCAGCACAGTCTCCAGGGCTCCCTGAGCTTCTGTGGTGTCACAGTGGAGGCAGGGTTGCATCAGGTTCCATAGCATCAGCACGGTCTCCAGGGCTCCCAGAGGTTCTGTGGTGTCACAGAGGAGGCAGGGTTGCATCAGGTTCCATAGCATCACCACGGTCTCCAGGGCTCCAAGAGCTTCTGTGGTGTCACAGAGGAGGCAGGGTTGCATCAGGTTCAATAGCATCAGCACGGTCTCCAGGGCTCCCCTGAGCTTCTGTGGTGGTGTCACAGAGGAGGCAGGCTTCCTTGTAGTTCCCCAGCATCACAAAGGCTCTCCTGGGAGCCACGGGTCACAAAGCACCGTGGGCTCTGTGCAGTCCCGCTGTGTCACAATGGCCGCTGGCTTCCACGAGCCCCCGCAGTGTCCCAGTGGGCCCCGTGGCTTTAGGAGTGGGTGGCTGGGAGTTGGTGCCAGCGGCTGGGGGAGCAGCAGCAGGGACTGTGTGTGGACAGTGCCATGGCCACTTGTGTGGCCACTGGTGTCTCTGTGCCAGGCACAGCCGTGGTGTGTAACACCGGCTCTGGGTCCTTTGGCTGTGCAGGTGGCAGTCACGGCCTGGAGCAGGGCTGCTCCCGGGGGACAGCCTGGGGCAGGAGGCTGCTGGAGATTCATTCCCCACACTCCTTGTCATGAGGTGCTCAGAGTGATTGGAAAGGCTGTTGGCAGCAGGCAGTTCTCTGGGTTCAAGCTGTGGAGCTGTCAGCGGGAATGCAAAGGCCAAGCTGGTGAGCCTTTTGTCCTGGTGCCTTTAGTGTGTGAGCAGTCCCTGGTGCCGTTGTCTTTGGATCCTGAGTGTGGGAGAGGCAAGGCTTAGGATGGTGCGTAGAGCTGAGAAGGAAAGTGCCGAGAGCAGCGTGTGTGCTGCTGCTTTGAGGGGTGCAGTTGAAGTTGTAGGCAGCAAGAGCTTTCTCAGCTGGCCCTTTTGTGAGCTCTGCTTTTGCCAGATGACTTCCATCTTACCCTCTTACCATCTTAGCCTCTCATTTTTGCATATCCCAAACCCCCTTCCAAACATCCAGCAGCTGCTTGTAAAGAAGAAGTCCTAGAACAAAAAGCCAGTGCTGCCTTTCATAGCCCCTTTGCTGTCTGTGAAGTAGAGGAAAGAAGCTAGTGAGACGCACTTTCTTTCTCAACTCCATAGAGCGCATCCTTCTCTCAAGGTGGCAGAGTCCTTGGCGGAAGTGAAGCATCTGCAGCTGCAGTTCAGACTGAGAGATGTGCCAGGACAGGAAACATTTGCTGACCTTCCCTGTTCCCTGTGCAACATGATTCTCGCATCCCAGTCACTTTCACATACCTTCGGTATCCCTGAGTCCAAGCAGCTAAAGCTCACAGAGACAGAAGTGTCAGGAAGGAAAACGTTCCAAAAGCACCCCCTTCTCTTATCAGCATATAAATTGTGCACAACAGGCTGCGGCACCGAACCTTCCTTCTCAGATAGACATGCCATCACACTTTTCACTCTTGCAGCTCGGTTGAAAAGCTCCAGCAGCTGCTCCCGCAATAGCAAAAGGTTCTAGAAGTGAAAGCCAGTTTGGGGCTGCACCTTCTCCTTGCCGCATGTAAGCCACACCAAACTCCCTGATGCACTCTGTCCTCCCCTTCTCAAAGGAGTAGACGGTGGCATCAGGACACACCTGTGTCCCAGCAGCTGGGTGCCCAGCCGGGAGCAGGAGCAGGGCTGGGGCTGCTCCCAAAGTTGCCCCGCCCCAATGCCAGAGCCGGACATATGCTGAGGGGGGGCTGGATCAGGCTTTATTGTCCAGCTGCATGCCAGGAGTGAGCACAAAATCTACCTGCATTCTCTGCAGCATGCCATCCTGGAGCAGAGCCATTGCCAAAGGAAGCCGTGAGCCCGTGCCAAGCCAGTGCCGGAGTGGGATCCTAGCAGCACCTGTGGAAGCCGGGAGAGAGGAGCCCACCTGGAGCAGGTTCGTGCAGGATTAATCATCCCGTGGCTTCCCACCAGGGTCCTGTTGCTTCCAAAAGGCCCCACAGTGTCACTGTGGCCCCTCGGTTCCACCAGGTTCCATAGCGTCACTGTGGTGCCCAGGGTTCCGTCAGCTTCGCCAGCATCCCCACGGTCTGCAGAGCTCCCCGAGCTTCTGTGGTGTCACAGTGGAGGCAGGGTTGCATCAGGTTCCATAGCATCAGCACGGTCTCCAGGGCTCCCAGAGGTTCTGTGGTGTCACAGTGGAGGCAGGGTTGCATCAGGTTCCATAGCATCAGCACAGTCTCCAGGGCTCCCTGAGCTTCTGTGGTGTCACAGTGGAGGCAGGGTTGCATCAGGTTCCATAGCATCAGCACAGTCTCCAGGGCTCCCAGAGGTTCTGTGGTGTCACAGAGGAGGCAGGGTTGCATCAGGTTCCATAGCATCACCACGGTCTCCAGGGCTCCAAGAGCTTCTGTGGTGTCACAGAGGAGGCAGGGTTGCATCAGGTTCAATAGCATCAGCACGGTCTCCAGGGCTCCCCTGAGCTTCTGTGGTGGTGTCACAGAGGAGCCAGGCTTCCTTGTAGTTCCCCAGCATCACAAAGGCTCTCCTGGGAGCCACGGGTCACAAAGCACCGTGGGCTCTGTGCAGCCCCGCTGTGTCACAATGGCCGCTGGCTTCCACGAGCCCCCGCAGTGTCCCAGTGGGCCCCGTGGCTTTAGGAGTGGGTGGCTGGGAGTTGGTGCCAGCGGCTGGGGGAGCAGCAGCAGGGACTGTGTGTGGACAGTGCCATGGCCACTTGTGTGGCCACTGGTGTCTCTGTGCCAGGCACAGCCGTGGTGTGTAACACCGGCTCTGGGTCCTTTGGCTGTGCAGGTGGCAGTCACGGCCTGGAGCAGGGCTGCTCCCAGGGGACAGCCTGGGGCAGGAGGCTGCTGGAGATTCATTCCCCACACTCCTTGTCATGAGGTGCTCAGAGTGATTGGAAAGGCTGTTGGCAGCAGGCAGTTCTCTGGGTTCAAGCTGTGGAGCTGTCAGCGGGAATGCAAAGGCCAAGCTGGTGAGCCTTTTGTCCTGGTGCCTTTAGTGTGTGAGCAGTCCCTGGTGCCGTTGTCTTTGGATCCTGAGTGTGGGAGAGGCAAGGCTTAGGATGGTGCGTAGAGCTGAGAAGGAAAGTGCCGAGAGCAGCGTGTGTGCTGCTGCTTTGAGGGGTGCAGTTGAAGTTGTAGGCAGCAAGAGCTTTCTCAGCTGGCCCTTTTGTGAGCTCTGCTTTTGCCAGATGACTTCCATCTTACCCTCTTACCATCTTAGCCTCTCATTTTTGCATATCCCAAACCCCCTTCCAAACATCCAGCAGCTGCTTGTAAAGAAGAAGTCCTAGAACAAAAAGCCAGTGCTGCCTTTCATAGCCCCTTTGCTGTCTATGAAGTAGAGGAAAGAAGCTAGTGAGACGCACTTTCTTTCTCAACTCCATAGAGCGCATCCTTCTCTCAAGGTGGCAGAGTCCTTGGCGGAAGTGAAGCATCTGCAGCTGCAGTTCAGACTGAGAGATGTGCCAGGACAGGAAACATTTGCTGACCTTCCCTGTTCCCTGTGCAACATGATTCTCGCATCCCAGTCACTTTCACATACCTTCGGTATCCCTGAGTCCAAGCAGCTAAAGCTCACAGAGACAGAAGTGTCAGGAAGGAAAACGTTGCAAAAGCACCCCCTTCTCTTATCAGCATATAAATTGTGCACAACAGGCTGCGGCACCGAACCTTCCTTCTCAGATAGACATGCCATCACACTTTTCACTCTTGCAGCTCGGTTGAAAAGCTCCAGCAGCTGCTCCCGCAATAGCAAAAGGTTCTAGAAGTGAAAGCCAGTTTGGGGCTGCACCTTCTCCTTGCCGCATGTAAGCCACACCAAACTCCCTGATGCACTCTGTCCTCCCCTTCTCAAAGGAGTAGACGGTGGCATCAGGACACACCTGTGTCCCAGCAGCTGGGTGCCCAGCCGGGAGCAGGAGCAGGGCTGGGGCTGCTCCCAAAGTTGCCCCGCCCCAATGCCAGAGCCGGACATATGCTGAGGGGGGGCTGGATCAGGCTTTATTGTCCAGCTGCATGCCAGGAGTGAGCACAAAATCTACCTGCATTCTCTGCAGCATGCCATCCTGGAGCAGAGCCATTGCCAAAGGAAGCCGTGAGCCCGTGCCAAGCCAGTGCCGGAGTGGGATCCTAGCAGCACCTGTGGAAGCCGGGAGAGAGGAGCCCACCTGGAGCAGGTTCGTGCAGGATTAATCATCCCGTGGCTTCCCACCAGGGTCCTGTTGCTTCCAAAAGGCCCCACAGTGTCACTGTGGCCCCTCGGTTCCACCAGGTTCCATAGCGTCACTGTGGTGCCCAGGGTTCCGTCAGCTTCGCCAGCATCCCCACGGTCTGCAGAGCTCCCCGAGCTTCTGTGGTGTCACAGTGGAGGCAGGGTTGCATCAGGTTCCATAGCATCAGCACGGTCTCCAGGGCTCCCAGAGGTTCTGTGGTGTCACAGTGGAGGCAGGGTTGCATCAGGTTCCATAGCATCACCACAGTCTCCAGGGCTCCCTGAGCTTCTGTGGTGTCACAGTGGAGGCAGGGTTGCATCAGGTTCCATAGCATCAGCACGGTCTCCAGAGCTCCCAGAGATTCTGTGGTGTCACAGAGGAGGCAGGGTTGCATCAGGTTCCATAGCATCAGCACGGTCTCCAGGGCTCCAAGAGCTTCTGTGGTGTCACAGAGGAGGCAGGGTTGCATCAGGTTCAATAGCATCAGCACAGTCTCAAGGGCTCCCCTGAGCTTCTGTGGTGGTGTCACAGAGGAGCCAGGCTTCCTTGTAGTTCCCCAGCATCACAAAGGCTCTCCTGGGAGCCACGGGTCACAAAGCACCGTGGGCTCTGTGCAGCCCCGCTGTGTCACAATGGCCGCTGGCTTCCACGAGCCCCCGCAATGTCCCAGTGGGCCCCGTGGCTTTAGGAGTGGGTGGCTGGGAGTTGGTGCCAGCGGCTGGGGGAGCAGCAGCAGGGACTGTGTGTGGACAGTGCCATGGCCACTTGTGTGGCCACTGGTGTCTCTGTGCCAGGCACAGCCGTGGTGTGTAACACCGGCTCTGGGTCCTTTGGCTGTGCAGGTGGCAGTCACGGCCTGGAGCAGGGCTGCTCCCGGGGGACAGCCTGGGGCAGGAGGCTGCTGGAGATTCATTCCCCACACTCCTTGTCATGAGGTGCTCAGAGTGATTGGAAAGGCTGTTGGCAGCAGGCAGTTCTCTGGGTTCAAGCTGTGGAGCTGTCAGCGGGAATGCAAAGGCCAAGCTGGTGAGCCTTTTGTCCTGGTGCCTTTAGTGTGTGAGCAGTCCCTGGTGCCGTTGTCTTTGGATCCTGAGTGTGGGAGAGGCAAGGCTTAGGATGATGCGTAGAGCTGAGAAGGAAAGTGCCGAGAGCAGCGTGTGTGCTGCTGCTTTGAGGGGTGCAGTTGAAGTTGTAGGCAGCAAGAGCTTTCTCAGCTGGCCCTTTTGTGAGCTCTGCTTTTGCCAGATGACTTCCATCTTACCCTCTTACCATCTTAGCCTCTCATTTTTGCATACCCCAAACCCCCTTCCAAACATCCAGCAGCTGCTTGTAAAGAAGAAGTCCTAGAACAAAAAGCCAGTGCTGCCTTTCATAGCCCCTTTGCTGTCTATGAAGTAGAGGAAAGAAGCTAGTGAGACGCACTTTCTTTCTCAACTCCATAGAGCGCATCCTTCTCTCAAGGTGGCAGAGTCCTTGGCGGAAGTGAAGCATCTGCAGCTGCAGTTCAGACTGAGAGATGTGCCAAGACAGGAAACATTTGCTGACCTTCCCTGTTCCCTGTGCAACATGATTCTCGCATCCCAGTCACTTTCACATACCTTCGGTACCCCTGAGTCCAAGCAGCTAAAGCTCACAGAGACAGAAGTGTCAGGAAGGAAAACGTTGCAAAAGCACCCCCTTCTCTTATCAGCATATAAATTGTGCACAACAGGCTGCGGCACCGAACCTTCCTTCTCAGATAGACATGCCATCACACTTTTCACTCTTGCAGCTCGGTTGAAAAGCTCCAGCAGCTGCTCCCGCAATAGCAAAAAGGTTCTAGAAGTGAAAGCCAGTTTGGGGCTGCACCTTCTCCTTGCCGCATGTAAGCCACACCAAACTCCCTGATGCACTCTGTCCTCCCCTTCTCAAAGGAGTAGACGGTGGCATCAGGACACACCTGTGTCCCAGCAGCTGGGTGCCCAGCCGGGAGCAGGAGCAGGGCTGGGGCTGCTCCCAAAGTTGCCCCGCCCCAATGCCAGAGCCGGACATATGCTGAGGGGGGGCTGGATCAGGCTTTATTGTCCAGCTGCATGCCAGGAGTGAGCACAAAATCTACCTGCATTCTCTGCAGCATGCCATCCTGGAGCAGAGCCATTGCCAAAGGAAGCCGTGAGCCCGTGCCAAGCCAGTGCCGGAGTGGGATTCTAGCAGCACCTGTGGAAGCCGGGAGAGAGGAGCCCACCTGGAGCAGGTTCGTGCAGGATTAATCATCCCGTGGCTTCCCACCAGGGTCCTGTTGCTTCCAAAAGGCCCCACAGTGTCACTGTGGCCCCTCGGTTCCACCAGGTTCCATAGCGTCACTGTGGTGCCCAGGGTTCCGTCAGCTTCGCCAGCATCCCCACGGTCTGCAGAGCTCCCCGAGCTTCTGTGGTGTCACAGTGGAGGCAGGGTTGCATCAGGTTCCATAGCATCAGCACGGTCTCCAGGGCTCCCAGAGGTTCTGTGGTGTCACAGTGGAGGCAGGGTTGCATCAGGTTCCATAGCATCAGCACAGTCTCCAGGGCTCCCTGAGCTTCTGTGGTGTCACAGTGGAGGCAGGGTTGCATCAGGTTCCATAGCATCAGCACGGTCTCCAGGGCTCCCAGAGGTTCTGTGGTGTCACAGAGGAGGCAGGGTTGCATCAGGTTCCATAGCATCACCACGGTCTCCAGGGCTCCAAGAGCTTCTGTGGTGTCACAGAGGAGGCAGGGTTGCATCAGGTTCAATAGCATCAGCACGGTCTCCAGGGCTCCCCTGAGCTTCTGTGGTGGTGTCACAGAGGAGGCAGGCTTCCTTGTAGTTCCCCAGCATCACAAAGGCTCTCCTGGGAGCCACGGGTCACAAAGCACCGTGGGCTCTGTGCAGTCCCGCTGTGTCACAATGGCCGCTGGCTTCCACGAGCCCCCGCAGTGTCCCAGTGGGCCCCGTGGCTTTAGGAGTGGGTGGCTGGGAGTTGGTGCCAGCGGCTGGGGGAGCAGCAGCAGGGACTGTGTGTGGACAGTGCCATGGCCACTTGTGTGGCCACTGGTGTCTCTGTGCCAGGCACAGCCGTGGTGTGTAACACCGGCTCTGGGTCCTTTGGCTGTGCAGGTGGCAGTCACGGCCTGGAGCAGGGCTGCTCCCGGGGGACAGCCTGGGGCAGGAGGCTGCTGGAGATTCATTCCCCACACTCCTTGTCATGAGGTGCTCAGAGTGATTGGAAAGGCTGTTGGCAGCAGGCAGTTCTCTGGGTTCAAGCTGTGGAGCTGTCAGCGGGAATGCAAAGGCCAAGCTGGTGAGCCTTTTGTCCTGGTGCCTTTAGTGTGTGAGCAGTCCCTGGTGCCGTTGTCTTTGGATCCTGAGTGTGGGAGAGGCAAGGCTTAGGATGGTGCGTAGAGCTGAGAAGGAAAGTGCCGAGAGCAGCGTGTGTGCTGCTGCTTTGAGGGGTGCAGTTGAAGTTGTAGGCAGCAAGAGCTTTCTCAGCTGGCCCTTTTGTGAGCTCTGCTTTTGCCAGATGACTTCCATCTTACCCTCTTACCATCTTAGCCTCTCATTTTTGCATATCCCAAACCCCCTTCCAAACATCCAGCAGCTGCTTGTAAAGAAGAAGTCCTAGAACAAAAAGCCAGTGCTGCCTTTCATAGCCCCTTTGCTGTCTGTGAAGTAGAGGAAAGAAGCTAGTGAGACGCACTTTCTTTCTCAACTCCATAGAGCGCATCCTTCTCTCAAGGTGGCAGAGTCCTTGGCGGAAGTGAAGCATCTGCAGCTGCAGTTCAGACTGAGAGATGTGCCAGGACAGGAAACATTTGCTGACCTTCCCTGTTCCCTGTGCAACATGATTCTCGCATCCCAGTCACTTTCACATACCTTCGGTATCCCTGAGTCCAAGCAGCTAAAGCTCACAGAGACAGAAGTGTCAGGAAGGAAAACGTTCCAAAAGCACCCCCTTCTCTTATCAGCATATAAATTGTGCACAACAGGCTGCGGCACCGAACCTTCCTTCTCAGATAGACATGCCATCACACTTTTCACTCTTGCAGCTCGGTTGAAAAGCTCCAGCAGCTGCTCCCGCAATAGCAAAAGGTTCTAGAAGTGAAAGCCAGTTTGGGGCTGCACCTTCTCCTTGCCGCATGTAAGCCACACCAAACTCCCTGATGCACTCTGTCCTCCCCTTCTCAAAGGAGTAGACGGTGGCATCAGGACACACCTGTGTCCCAGCAGCTGGGTGCCCAGCCGGGAGCAGGAGCAGGGCTGGGGCTGCTCCCAAAGTTGCCCCGCCCCAATGCCAGAGCCGGACATATGCTGAGGGGGGGCTGGATCAGGCTTTATTGTCCAGCTGCATGCCAGGAGTGAGCACAAAATCTACCTGCATTCTCTGCAGCATGCCATCCTGGAGCAGAGCCATTGCCAAAGGAAGCCGTGAGCCCGTGCCAAGCCAGTGCCGGAGTGGGATCCTAGCAGCACCTGTGGAAGCCGGGAGAGAGGAGCCCACCTGGAGCAGGTTCGTGCAGGATTAATCATCCCGTGGCTTCCCACCAGGGTCCTGTTGCTTCCAAAAGGCCCCACAGTGTCACTGTGGCCCCTCGGTTCCACCAGGTTCCATAGCGTCACTGTGGTGCCCAGGGTTCCGTCAGCTTCGCCAGCATCCCCACGGTCTGCAGAGCTCCCCGAGCTTCTGTGGTGTCACAGTGGAGGCAGGGTTGCATCAGGTTCCATAGCATCAGCACGGTCTCCAGGGCTCCCAGAGGTTCTGTGGTGTCACAGTGGAGGCAGGGTTGCATCAGGTTCCATAGCATCAGCACAGTCTCCAGGGCTCCCTGAGCTTCTGTGGTGTCACAGTGGAGGCAGGGTTGCATCAGGTTCCATAGCATCAGCACGGTCTCCAGGGCTCCCAGAGGTTCTGTGGTGTCACAGAGGAGGCAGGGTTGCATCAGGTTCCATAGCATCAGCACGGTCTCCAGGGCTCCCAGAGGTTCTGTGGTGTCACAGTGGAGGCAGGGTTGCATCAGGTTCCATAGCATCACCACAGTCTCCAGGGCTCCCTGAGCTTCTGTGGTGTCACAGTGGAGGCAGGGTTGCATCAGGTTCCATAGCATCAGCACGGTCTCCAGAGCTCCCAGAGGTTCTGTGGTGTCACAGAGGAGGCAGGGTTGCATCAGGTTCCATAGCATCACCACGGTCTCCAGGGCTCCAAGAGCTTCTGTGGTGTCACAGAGGAGGCAGGGTTGCATCAGGTTCAATAGCATCAGCACGGTCTCCAGGGCTCCCCTGAGCTTCTGTGGTGGTGTCACAGAGGAGCCAGGCTTCCTTGTAGTTCCCCAGCATCACAAAGGCTCTCCTGGGAGCCACGGGTCACAAAGCACCGTGGGCTCTGTGCAGCCCCGCTGTGTCACAATGGCCGCTGGCTTCCACGAGCTCCCGCAGTGTCCCAGTGGGCCCCGTGGCTTTAGGAGTGGGTGGCTGGGAGTTGGTGCCAGCGGCTGGGGGAGCAGCAGCAGGGACTGTGTGTGGACAGTGCCATGGCCACTTGTGTGGCCACTGGTGTCTCTGTGCCAGGCACAGCCGTGGTGTGTAACACCGGCTCTGGGTCCTTTGGCTGTGCAGGTGGCAGTCACGGCCTGGAGCAGGGCTGCTCCCGGGGGACAGCCTGGGGCAGGAGGCTGCTGGAGATTCATTCCCCACACTCCTTGTCATGAGGTGCTCAGAGTGATTGGAAAGGCTGTTGGCAGCAGGCAGTTCTCTGGGTTCAAGCTGTGGAGCTGTCAGCGGGAATGCAAAGGCCAAGCTGGTGAGCCTTTTGTCCTGGTGCCTTTAGTGTGTGAGCAGTCCCTGGTGCCGTTGTCTTTGGATCCTGAGTGTGGGAGAGGCAAGGCTTAGGATGGTGCGTAGAGCTGAGAAGGAAAGTGCCGAGAGCAGCGTGTGTGCTGCTGCTTTGAGGGGTGCAGTTGAAGTTGTAGGCAGCAAGAGCTTTCTCAGCTGGCCCTTTTGTGAGCTCTGCTTTTGCCAGATGACTTCCATCTTACCCTCTTACCATCTTAGCCTCTCATTTTTGCATATCCCAAACCCCCTTCCAAACATCCAGCAGCTGCTTGTAAAGAAGAAGTCCTAGAACAAAAAGCCAGTGCTGCCTTTCATAGCCCCTTTGCTGTCTATGAAGTAGAGGAAAGAAGCTAGTGAGACGCACTTTCTTTCTCAACTCCATAGAGCGCATCCTTCTCTCAAGGTGGCAGAGTCCTTGGCGGAAGTGAAGCATCTGCAGCTGCAGTTCAGACTGAGAGATGTGCCAGGACAGGAAACATTTGCTGACCTTCCCTGTTCCCTGTGCAACATGATTCTCGCATCCCAGTCACTTTCACACACCTTCGGTACCCCTGAGTCCAAGCAGCTAAAGCTCACAGAGACAGAAGTGTCAGGAAGGAAAACGTTGCAAAAGCACCCCCTTCTCTTATCAGCATATAAATTGTGCACAACAGGCTGCGGCACCGAACCTTCCTTCTCAGATAGACATGCCATCACACTTTTCACTCTTGCAGCTCGGTTGAAAAGCTCCAGCAGCTGCTCCCGCAATAGCAAAAGGTTCTAGAAGTGAAAGCCAGTTTGGGGCTGCACCTTCTCCTTGCCGCATGTAAGCCACACCAAACTCCCTGATGCACTCTGTCCTCCCCTTCTCAAAGGAGTAGACGGTGGCATCAGGACACACCTGTGTCCCAGCAGCTGGGTGCCCAGCCGGGAGCAGGAGCAGGGCTGGGGCTGCTCCCAAAGTTGCCCCGCCCCAATGCCAGAGCCGGACATATGCTGAGGGGGGGCTGGATCAGGCTTTATTGTCCAGCTGCATGCCAGGAGTGAGCACAAAATCTACCTGCATTCTCTGCAGCATGCCATCCTGGAGCAGAGCCATTGCCAAAGGAAGCCGTGAGCCCGTGCCAAGCCAGTGCCGGAGTGGGATCCTAGCAGCACCTGTGGAAGCCGGGAGAGAGGAGCCCACCTGGAGCAGGTTCGTGCAGGATTAATCATCCCGTGGCTTCCCACCAGGGTCCTGTTGCTTCCAAAAGGCCCCACAGTGTCACTGTGGCCCCTCGGTTCCACCAGGTTCCATAGCGTCACTGTGGTGCCCAGGGTTCCGTCAGCTTCGCCAGCATCCCCACGGTCTGCAGAGCTCCCCGAGCTTCTGTGGTGTCACAGTGGAGGCAGGGTTGCATCAGGTTCCATAGCATCAGCACGGTCTCCAGGGCTCCCAGAGGTTCTGTGGTGTCACAGTGGAGGCAGGGTTGCATCAGGTTCCATAGCATCAGCACAGTCTCCAGGGCTCCCTGAGCTTCTGTGGTGTCACAGTGGAGGCAGGGTTGCATCAGGTTCCATAGCATCAGCACAGTCTCCAGGGCTCCCAGAGGTTCTGTGGTGTCACAGAGGAGGCAGGGTTGCATCAGGTTCCATAGCATCACCACGGTCTCCAGGGCTCCAAGAGCTTCTGTGGTGTCACAGAGGAGGCAGGGTTGCATCAGGTTCAATAGCATCAGCACGGTCTCCAGGGCTCCCCTGAGCTTCTGTGGTGGTGTCACAGAGGAGCCAGGCTTCCTTGTAGTTCCCCAGCATCACAAAGGCTCTCCTGGGAGCCACGGGTCACAAAGCACCGTGGGCTCTGTGCAGCCCCGCTGTGTCACAATGGCCGCTGGCTTCCACGAGCCCCCGCAGTGTCCCAGTGGGCCCCGTGGCTTTAGGAGTGGGTGGCTGGGAGTTGGTGCCAGCGGCTGGGGGAGCAGCAGCAGGGACTGTGTGTGGACAGTGCCATGGCCACTTGTGTGGCCACTGGTGTCTCTGTGCCAGGCACAGCCGTGGTGTGTAACACCGGCTCTGGGTCCTTTGGCTGTGCAGGTGGCAGTCACGGCCTGGAGCAGGGCTGCTCCCAGGGGACAGCCTGGGGCAGGAGGCTGCTGGAGATTCATTCCCCACACTCCTTGTCATGAGGTGCTCAGAGTGATTGGAAAGGCTGTTGGCAGCAGGCAGTTCTCTGGGTTCAAGCTGTGGAGCTGTCAGCGGGAATGCAAAGGCCAAGCTGGTGAGCCTTTTGTCCTGGTGCCTTTAGTGTGTGAGCAGTCCCTGGTGCCGTTGTCTTTGGATCCTGAGTGTGGGAGAGGCAAGGCTTAGGATGGTGCGTAGAGCTGAGAAGGAAAGTGCCGAGAGCAGCGTGTGTGCTGCTGCTTTGAGGGGTGCAGTTGAAGTTGTAGGCAGCAAGAGCTTTCTCAGCTGGCCCTTTTGTGAGCTCTGCTTTTGCCAGATGACTTCCATCTTACCCTCTTACCATCTTAGCCTCTCATTTTTGCATATCCCAAACCCCCTTCCAAACATCCAGCAGCTGCTTGTAAAGAAGAAGTCCTAGAACAAAAAGCCAGTGCTGCCTTTCATAGCCCCTTTGCTGTCTATGAAGTAGAGGAAAGAAGCTAGTGAGACGCACTTTCTTTCTCAACTCCATAGAGCGCATCCTTCTCTCAAGGTGGCAGAGTCCTTGGCGGAAGTGAAGCATCTGCAGCTGCAGTTCAGACTGAGAGATGTGCCAGGACAGGAAACATTTGCTGACCTTCCCTGTTCCCTGTGCAACATGATTCTCGCATCCCAGTCACTTTCACATACCTTCGGTATCCCTGAGTCCAAGCAGCTAAAGCTCACAGAGACAGAAGTGTCAGGAAGGAAAACGTTGCAAAAGCACCCCCTTCTCTTATCAGCATATAAATTGTGCACAACAGGCTGCGGCACCGAACCTTCCTTCTCAGATAGACATGCCATCACACTTTTCACTCTTGCAGCTCGGTTGAAAAGCTCCAGCAGCTGCTCCCGCAATAGCAAAAGGTTCTAGAAGTGAAAGCCAGTTTGGGGCTGCACCTTCTCCTTGCCGCATGTAAGCCACACCAAACTCCCTGATGCACTCTGTCCTCCCCTTCTCAAAGGAGTAGACGGTGGCATCAGGACACACCTGTGTCCCAGCAGCTGGGTGCCCAGCCGGGAGCAGGAGCAGGGCTGGGGCTGCTCCCAAAGTTGCCCCGCCCCAATGCCAGAGCCGGACATATGCTGAGGGGGGGCTGGATCAGGCTTTATTGTCCAGCTGCATGCCAGGAGTGAGCACAAAATCTACCTGCATTCTCTGCAGCATGCCATCCTGGAGCAGAGCCATTGCCAAAGGAAGCCGTGAGCCCGTGCCAAGCCAGTGCCGGAGTGGGATCCTAGCAGCACCTGTGGAAGCCGGGAGAGAGGAGCCCACCTGGAGCAGGTTCGTGCAGGATTAATCATCCCGTGGCTTCCCACCAGGGTCCTGTTGCTTCCAAAAGGCCCCACAGTGTCACTGTGGCCCCTCGGTTCCACCAGGTTCCATAGCGTCACTGTGGTGCCCAGGGTTCCGTCAGCTTCGCCAGCATCCCCACGGTCTGCAGAGCTCCCCGAGCTTCTGTGGTGTCACAGTGGAGGCAGGGTTGCATCAGGTTCCATAGCATCAGCACGGTCTCCAGGGCTCCCAGAGGTTCTGTGGTGTCACAGTGGAGGCAGGGTTGCATCAGGTTCCATAGCATCACCACAGTCTCCAGGGCTCCCTGAGCTTCTGTGGTGTCACAGTGGAGGCAGGGTTGCATCAGGTTCCATAGCATCAGCACGGTCTCCAGAGCTCCCAGAGATTCTGTGGTGTCACAGAGGAGGCAGGGTTGCATCAGGTTCCATAGCATCAGCACGGTCTCCAGGGCTCCAAGAGCTTCTGTGGTGTCACAGAGGAGGCAGGGTTGCATCAGGTTCAATAGCATCAGCACAGTCTCAAGGGCTCCCCTGAGCTTCTGTGGTGGTGTCACAGAGGAGCCAGGCTTCCTTGTAGTTCCCCAGCATCACAAAGGCTCTCCTGGGAGCCACGGGTCACAAAGCACCGTGGGCTCTGTGCAGCCCCGCTGTGTCACAATGGCCGCTGGCTTCCACGAGCCCCCGCAATGTCCCAGTGGGCCCCGTGGCTTTAGGAGTGGGTGGCTGGGAGTTGGTGCCAGCGGCTGGGGGAGCAGCAGCAGGGACTGTGTGTGGACAGTGCCATGGCCACTTGTGTGGCCACTGGTGTCTCTGTGCCAGGCACAGCCGTGGTGTGTAACACCGGCTCTGGGTCCTTTGGCTGTGCAGGTGGCAGTCACGGCCTGGAGCAGGGCTGCTCCCGGGGGACAGCCTGGGGCAGGAGGCTGCTGGAGATTCATTCCCCACACTCCTTGTCATGAGGTGCTCAGAGTGATTGGAAAGGCTGTTGGCAGCAGGCAGTTCTCTGGGTTCAAGCTGTGGAGCTGTCAGCGGGAATGCAAAGGCCAAGCTGGTGAGCCTTTTGTCCTGGTGCCTTTAGTGTGTGAGCAGTCCCTGGTGCCGTTGTCTTTGGATCCTGAGTGTGGGAGAGGCAAGGCTTAGGATGATGCGTAGAGCTGAGAAGGAAAGTGCCGAGAGCAGCGTGTGTGCTGCTGCTTTGAGGGGTGCAGTTGAAGTTGTAGGCAGCAAGAGCTTTCTCAGCTGGCCCTTTTGTGAGCTCTGCTTTTGCCAGATGACTTCCATCTTACCCTCTTACCATCTTAGCCTCTCATTTTTGCATACCCCAAACCCCCTTCCAAACATCCAGCAGCTGCTTGTAAAGAAGAAGTCCTAGAACAAAAAGCCAGTGCTGCCTTTCATAGCCCCTTTGCTGTCTATGAAGTAGAGGAAAGAAGCTAGTGAGACGCACTTTCTTTCTCAACTCCATAGAGCGCATCCTTCTCTCAAGGTGGCAGAGTCCTTGGCGGAAGTGAAGCATCTGCAGCTGCAGTTCAGACTGAGAGATGTGCCAAGACAGGAAACATTTGCTGACCTTCCCTGTTCCCTGTGCAACATGATTCTCGCATCCCAGTCACTTTCACATACCTTCGGTACCCCTGAGTCCAAGCAGCTAAAGCTCACAGAGACAGAAGTGTCAGGAAGGAAAACGTTGCAAAAGCACCCCCTTCTCTTATCAGCATATAAATTGTGCACAACAGGCTGCGGCACCGAACCTTCCTTCTCAGATAGACATGCCATCACACTTTTCACTCTTGCAGCTCGGTTGAAAAGCTCCAGCAGCTGCTCCCGCAATAGCAAAAAGGTTCTAGAAGTGAAAGCCAGTTTGGGGCTGCACCTTCTCCTTGCCGCATGTAAGCCACACCAAACTCCCTGATGCACTCTGTCCTCCCCTTCTCAAAGGAGTAGACGGTGGCATCAGGACACACCTGTGTCCCAGCAGCTGGGTGCCCAGCCGGGAGCAGGAGCAGGGCTGGGGCTGCTCCCAAAGTTGCCCCGCCCCAATGCCAGAGCCGGACATATGCTGAGGGGGGGCTGGATCAGGCTTTATTGTCCAGCTGCATGCCAGGAGTGAGCACAAAATCTACCTGCATTCTCTGCAGCATGCCATCCTGGAGCAGAGCCATTGCCAAAGGAAGCCGTGAGCCCGTGCCAAGCCAGTGCCGGAGTGGGATTCTAGCAGCACCTGTGGAAGCCGGGAGAGAGGAGCCCACCTGGAGCAGGTTCGTGCAGGATTAATCATCCCGTGGCTTCCCACCAGGGTCCTGTTGCTTCCAAAAGGCCCCACAGTGTCACTGTGGCCCCTCGGTTCCACCAGGTTCCATAGCGTCACTGTGGTGCCCAGGGTTCCGTCAGCTTCGCCAGCATCCCCACGGTCTGCAGAGCTCCCCGAGCTTCTGTGGTGTCACAGTGGAGGCAGGGTTGCATCAGGTTCCATAGCATCAGCACGGTCTCCAGGGCTCCCAGAGGTTCTGTGGTGTCACAGTGGAGGCAGGGTTGCATCAGGTTCCATAGCATCAGCACAGTCTCCAGGGCTCCCTGAGCTTCTGTGGTGTCACAGTGGAGGCAGGGTTGCATCAGGTTCCATAGCATCAGCACGGTCTCCAGGGCTCCCAGAGGTTCTGTGGTGTCACAGAGGAGGCAGGGTTGCATCAGGTTCCATAGCATCACCACGGTCTCCAGGGCTCCAAGAGCTTCTGTGGTGTCACAGAGGAGGCAGGGTTGCATCAGGTTCAATAGCATCAGCACGGTCTCCAGGGCTCCCCTGAGCTTCTGTGGTGGTGTCACAGAGGAGGCAGGCTTCCTTGTAGTTCCCCAGCATCACAAAGGCTCTCCTGGGAGCCACGGGTCACAAAGCACCGTGGGCTCTGTGCAGTCCCGCTGTGTCACAATGGCCGCTGGCTTCCACGAGCCCCCGCAGTGTCCCAGTGGGCCCCGTGGCTTTAGGAGTGGGTGGCTGGGAGTTGGTGCCAGCGGCTGGGGGAGCAGCAGCAGGGACTGTGTGTGGACAGTGCCATGGCCACTTGTGTGGCCACTGGTGTCTCTGTGCCAGGCACAGCCGTGGTGTGTAACACCGGCTCTGGGTCCTTTGGCTGTGCAGGTGGCAGTCACGGCCTGGAGCAGGGCTGCTCCCGGGGGACAGCCTGGGGCAGGAGGCTGCTGGAGATTCATTCCCCACACTCCTTGTCATGAGGTGCTCAGAGTGATTGGAAAGGCTGTTGGCAGCAGGCAGTTCTCTGGGTTCAAGCTGTGGAGCTGTCAGCGGGAATGCAAAGGCCAAGCTGGTGAGCCTTTTGTCCTGGTGCCTTTAGTGTGTGAGCAGTCCCTGGTGCCGTTGTCTTTGGATCCTGAGTGTGGGAGAGGCAAGGCTTAGGATGGTGCGTAGAGCTGAGAAGGAAAGTGCCGAGAGCAGCGTGTGTGCTGCTGCTTTGAGGGGTGCAGTTGAAGTTGTAGGCAGCAAGAGCTTTCTCAGCTGGCCCTTTTGTGAGCTCTGCTTTTGCCAGATGACTTCCATCTTACCCTCTTACCATCTTAGCCTCTCATTTTTGCATATCCCAAACCCCCTTCCAAACATCCAGCAGCTGCTTGTAAAGAAGAAGTCCTAGAACAAAAAGCCAGTGCTGCCTTTCATAGCCCCTTTGCTGTCTGTGAAGTAGAGGAAAGAAGCTAGTGAGACGCACTTTCTTTCTCAACTCCATAGAGCGCATCCTTCTCTCAAGGTGGCAGAGTCCTTGGCGGAAGTGAAGCATCTGCAGCTGCAGTTCAGACTGAGAGATGTGCCAGGACAGGAAACATTTGCTGACCTTCCCTGTTCCCTGTGCAACATGATTCTCGCATCCCAGTCACTTTCACATACCTTCGGTATCCCTGAGTCCAAGCAGCTAAAGCTCACAGAGACAGAAGTGTCAGGAAGGAAAACGTTCCAAAAGCACCCCCTTCTCTTATCAGCATATAAATTGTGCACAACAGGCTGCGGCACCGAACCTTCCTTCTCAGATAGACATGCCATCACACTTTTCACTCTTGCAGCTCGGTTGAAAAGCTCCAGCAGCTGCTCCCGCAATAGCAAAAGGTTCTAGAAGTGAAAGCCAGTTTGGGGCTGCACCTTCTCCTTGCCGCATGTAAGCCACACCAAACTCCCTGATGCACTCTGTCCTCCCCTTCTCAAAGGAGTAGACGGTGGCATCAGGACACACCTGTGTCCCAGCAGCTGGGTGCCCAGCCGGGAGCAGGAGCAGGGCTGGGGCTGCTCCCAAAGTTGCCCCGCCCCAATGCCAGAGCCGGACATATGCTGAGGGGGGGCTGGATCAGGCTTTATTGTCCAGCTGCATGCCAGGAGTGAGCACAAAATCTACCTGCATTCTCTGCAGCATGCCATCCTGGAGCAGAGCCATTGCCAAAGGAAGCCGTGAGCCCGTGCCAAGCCAGTGCCGGAGTGGGATCCTAGCAGCACCTGTGGAAGCCGGGAGAGAGGAGCCCACCTGGAGCAGGTTCGTGCAGGATTAATCATCCCGTGGCTTCCCACCAGGGTCCTGTTGCTTCCAAAAGGCCCCACAGTGTCACTGTGGCCCCTCGGTTCCACCAGGTTCCATAGCGTCACTGTGGTGCCCAGGGTTCCGTCAGCTTCGCCAGCATCCCCACGGTCTGCAGAGCTCCCCGAGCTTCTGTGGTGTCACAGTGGAGGCAGGGTTGCATCAGGTTCCATAGCATCAGCACGGTCTCCAGGGCTCCCAGAGGTTCTGTGGTGTCACAGTGGAGGCAGGGTTGCATCAGGTTCCATAGCATCAGCACAGTCTCCAGGGCTCCCTGAGCTTCTGTGGTGTCACAGTGGAGGCAGGGTTGCATCAGGTTCCATAGCATCAGCACGGTCTCCAGGGCTCCCCGAGCTTCTGTGGTGTCACAGAGGAGGCAGGGTTGCATCAGGTTCCATAGCATCAGCACGGTCTCCAGGGCTCCCAGAGGTTCTGTGGTGTCACAGTGGAGGCAGGGTTGCATCAGGTTCCATAGCATCACCACAGTCTCCAGGGCTCCCTGAGCTTCTGTGGTGTCACAGTGGAGGCAGGGTTGCATCAGGTTCCATAGCATCAGCACGGTCTCCAGAGCTCCCAGAGGTTCTGTGGTGTCACAGAGGAGGCAGGGTTGCATCAGGTTCCATAGCATCACCACGGTCTCCAGGGCTCCAAGAGCTTCTGTGGTGTCACAGAGGAGGCAGGGTTGCATCAGGTTCAATAGCATCAGCACGGTCTCCAGGGCTCCCCTGAGCTTCTGTGGTGGTGTCACAGAGGAGCCAGGCTTCCTTGTAGTTCCCCAGCATCACAAAGGCTCTCCTGGGAGCCACGGGTCACAAAGCACCGTGGGCTCTGTGCAGCCCCGCTGTGTCACAATGGCCGCTGGCTTCCACGAGCCCCCGCAGTGTCCCAGTGGGCCCCGTGGCTTTAGGAGTGGGTGGCTGGGAGTTGGTGCCAGCGGCTGGGGGAGCAGCAGCAGGGACTGTGTGTGGACAGTGCCATGGCCACTTGTGTGGCCACTGGTGTCTCTGTGCCAGGCACAGCCGTGGTGTGTAACACCGGCTCTGGGTCCTTTGGCTGTGCAGGTGGCAGTCACGGCCTGGAGCAGGGCTGCTCCCGGGGGACAGCCTGGGGCAGGAGGCTGCTGGAGATTCATTCCCCACACTCCTTGTCATGAGGTGCTCAGAGTGATTGGAAAGGCTGTTGGCAGCAGGCAGTTCTCTGGGTTCAAGCTGTGGAGCTGTCAGCGGGAATGCAAAGGCCAAGCTGGTGAGCCTTTTGTCCTGGTGCCTTTAGTGTGTGAGCAGTCCCTGGTGCCGTTGTCTTTGGATCCTGAGTGTGGGAGAGGCAAGGCTTAGGATGGTGCGTAGAGCTGAGAAGGAAAGTGCCGAGAGCAGCGTGTGTGCTGCTGCTTTGAGGGGTGCAGTTGAAGTTGTAGGCAGCAAGAGCTTTCTCAGCTGGCCCTTTTGTGAGCTCTGCTTTTGCCAGATGACTTCCATCTTACCCTCTTACCATCTTAGCCTCTCATTTTTGCATATCCCAAACCCCCTTCCAAACATCCAGCAGCTGCTTGTAAAGAAGAAGTCCTAGAACAAAAAGCCAGTGCTGCCTTTCATAGCCCCTTTGCTGTCTATGAAGTAGAGGAAAGAAGCTAGTGAGACGCACTTTCTTTCTCAACTCCATAGAGCGCATCCTTCTCTCAAGGTGGCAGAGTCCTTGGCGGAAGTGAAGCATCTGCAGCTGCAGTTCAGACTGAGAGATGTGCCAGGACAGGAAACATTTGCTGACCTTCCCTGTTCCCTGTGCAACATGATTCTCGCATCCCAGTCACTTTCACATACCTTCGGTATCCCTGAGTCCAAGCAGCTAAAGCTCACAGAGACAGAAGTGTCAGGAAGGAAAACGTTGCAAAAGCACCCCCTTCTCTTATCAGCATATAAATTGTGCACAACAGGCTGCGGCACCGAACCTTCCTTCTCAGATAGACATGCCATCACACTTTTCACTCTTGCAGCTCGGTTGAAAAGCTCCAGCAGCTGCTCCCGCAATAGCAAAAGGTTCTAGAAGTGAAAGCCAGTTTGGGGCTGCACCTTCTCCTTGCCGCATGTAAGCCACACCAAACTCCCTGATGCACTCTGTCCTCCCCTTCTCAAAGGAGTAGACGGTGGCATCAGGACACACCTGTGTCCCAGCAGCTGGGTGCCCAGCCGGGAGCAGGAGCAGGGCTGGGGCTGCTCCCAAAGTTGCCCCGCCCCAATGCCAGAGCCGGACATATGCTGAGGGGGGGCTGGATCAGGCTTTATTGTCCAGCTGCATGCCAGGAGTGAGCACAAAATCTACCTGCATTCTCTGCAGCATGCCATCCTGGAGCAGAGCCATTGCCAAAGGAAGCCGTGAGCCCGTGCCAAGCCAGTGCCGGAGTGGGATCCTAGCAGCACCTGTGGAAGCCGGGAGAGAGGAGCCCACCTGGAGCAGGTTCGTGCAGGATTAATCATCCCGTGGCTTCCCACCAGGGTCCTGTTGCTTCCAAAAGGCCCCACAGTGTCACTGTGGCCCCTCGGTTCCACCAGGTTCCATAGCGTCACTGTGGTGCCCAGGGTTCCGTCAGCTTCGCCAGCATCCCCACGGTCTGCAGAGCTCCCCGAGCTTCTGTGGTGTCACAGTGGAGGCAGGGTTGCATCAGGTTCCATAGCATCAGCACGGTCTCCAGGGCTCCCAGAGGTTCTGTGGTGTCACAGTGGAGGCAGGGTTGCATCAGGTTCCATAGCATCAGCACAGTCTCCAGGGCTCCCTGAGCTTCTGTGGTGTCACAGTGGAGGCAGGGTTGCATCAGGTTCCATAGCATCAGCACAGTCTCCAGGGCTCCCAGAGGTTCTGTGGTGTCACAGAGGAGGCAGGGTTGCATCAGGTTCCATAGCATCACCACGGTCTCCAGGGCTCCAAGAGCTTCTGTGGTGTCACAGAGGAGGCAGGGTTGCATCAGGTTCAATAGCATCAGCACGGTCTCCAGGGCTCCCCTGAGCTTCTGTGGTGGTGTCACAGAGGAGCCAGGCTTCCTTGTAGTTCCCCAGCATCACAAAGGCTCTCCTGGGAGCCACGGGTCACAAAGCACCGTGGGCTCTGTGCAGCCCCGCTGTGTCACAATGGCCGCTGGCTTCCACGAGCCCCCGCAGTGTCCCAGTGGGCCCCGTGGCTTTAGGAGTGGGTGGCTGGGAGTTGGTGCCAGCGGCTGGGGGAGCAGCAGCAGGGACTGTGTGTGGACAGTGCCATGGCCACTTGTGTGGCCACTGGTGTCTCTGTGCCAGGCACAGCCGTGGTGTGTAACACCGGCTCTGGGTCCTTTGGCTGTGCAGGTGGCAGTCACGGCCTGGAGCAGGGCTGCTCCCGGGGGACAGCCTGGGGCAGGAGGCTGCTGGAGATTCATTCCCCACACTCCTTGTCATGAGGTGCTCAGAGTGATTGGAAAGGCTGTTGGCAGCAGGCAGTTCTCTGGGTTCAAGCTGTGGAGCTGTCAGCGGGAATGCAAAGGCCAAGCTGGTGAGCCTTTTGTCCTGGTGCCTTTAGTGTGTGAGCAGTCCCTGGTGCCGTTGTCTTTGGATCCTGAGTGTGGGAGAGGCAAGGCTTAGGATGGTGCGTAGAGCTGAGAAGGAAAGTGCCGAGAGCAGCGTGTGTGCTGCTGCTTTGAGGGGTGCAGTTGAAGTTGTAGGCAGCAAGAGCTTTCTCAGCTGGCCCTTTTGTGAGCTCTGCTTTTGCCAGATGACTTCCATCTTACCCTCTTACCATCTTAGCCTCTCATTTTTGCATATCCCAAACCCCCTTCCAAACATCCAGCAGCTGCTTGTAAAGAAGAAGTCCTAGAACAAAAAGCCAGTGCTGCCTTTCATAGCCCCTTTGCTGTCTATGAAGTAGAGGAAAGAAGCTAGTGAGACGCACTTTCTTTCTCAACTCCATAGAGCGCATCCTTCTCTCAAGGTGGCAGAGTCCTTGGCGGAAGTGAAGCATCTGCAGCTGCAGTTCAGACTGAGAGATGTGCCAGGACAGGAAACATTTGCTGACCTTCCCTGTTCCCTGTGCAACATGATTCTCGCATCCCAGTCACTTTCACATACCTTCGGTATCCCTGAGTCCAAGCAGCTAAAGCTCACAGAGACAGAAGTGTCAGGAAGGAAAACGTTGCAAAAGCACCCCCTTCTCTTATCAGCATATAAATTGTGCACAACAGGCTGCGGCACCGAACCTTCCTTCTCAGATAGACATGCCATCACACTTTTCACTCTTGCAGCTCGGTTGAAAAGCTCCAGCAGCTGCTCCCGCAATAGCAAAAGGTTCTAGAAGTGAAAGCCAGTTTGGGGCTGCACCTTCTCCTTGCCGCATGTAAGCCACACCAAACTCCCTGATGCACTCTGTCCTCCCCTTCTCAAAGGAGTAGACGGTGGCATCAGGACACACCTGTGTCCCAGCAGCTGGGTGCCCAGCCGGGAGCAGGAGCAGGGCTGGGGCTGCTCCCAAAGTTGCCCCGCCCCAATGCCAGAGCCGGACATATGCTGAGGGGGGGCTGGATCAGGCTTTATTGTCCAGCTGCATGCCAGGAGTGAGCACAAAATCTACCTGCATTCTCTGCAGCATGCCATCCTGGAGCAGAGCCATTGCCAAAGGAAGCCGTGAGCCCGTGCCAAGCCAGTGCCGGAGTGGGATCCTAGCAGCACCTGTGGAAGCCGGGAGAGAGGAGCCCACCTGGAGCAGGTTCGTGCAGGATTAATCATCCCGTGGCTTCCCACCAGGGTCCTGTTGCTTCCAAAAGGCCCCACAGTGTCACTGTGGCCCCTCGGTTCCACCAGGTTCCATACCGTCACTGTGGTGCCCAGGGTTCCGTCAGCTTCGCCAGCATCCCCACGGTCTGCAGAGCTCCCCGAGCTTCTGTGGTGTCACAGTGGAGGCAGGGTTGCATCAGGTTCCATAGCATCAGCACGGTCTCCAGGGCTCCCAGAGGTTCTGTGGTGTCACAGTGGAGGCAGGGTTGCATCAGGTTCCATAGCATCACCACAGTCTCCAGGGCTCCCTGAGCTTCTGTGGTGTCACAGTGGAGGCAGGGTTGCATCAGGTTCCATAGCATCAGCACGGTCTCCAGAGCTCCCAGAGATTCTGTGGTGTCACAGAGGAGGCAGGGTTGCATCAGGTTCCATAGCATCAGCACGGTCTCCAGGGCTCCAAGAGCTTCTGTGGTGTCACAGAGGAGGCAGGGTTGCATCAGGTTCAATAGCATCAGCACAGTCTCAAGGGCTCCCCTGAGCTTCTGTGGTGGTGTCACAGAGGAGCCAGGCTTCCTTGTAGTTCCCCAGCATCACAAAGGCTCTCCTGGGAGCCACGGGTCACAAAGCACCGTGGGCTCTGTGCAGCCCCGCTGTGTCACAATGGCCGCTGGCTTCCACGAGCCCCCGCAATGTCCCAGTGGGCCCCGTGGCTTTAGGAGTGGGTGGCTGGGAGTTGGTGCCAGCGGCTGGGGGAGCAGCAGCAGGGACTGTGTGTGGACAGTGCCATGGCCACTTGTGTGGCCACTGGTGTCTCTGTGCCAGGCACAGCCGTGGTGTGTAACACCGGCTCTGGGTCCTTTGGCTGTGCAGGTGGCAGTCACGGCCTGGAGCAGGGCTGCTCCCGGGGGACAGCCTGGGGCAGGAGGCTGCTGGAGATTCATTCCCCACACTCCTTGTCATGAGGTGCTCAGAGTGATTGGAAAGGCTGTTGGCAGCAGGCAGTTCTCTGGGTTCAAGCTGTGGAGCTGTCAGCGGGAATGCAAAGGCCAAGCTGGTGAGCCTTTTGTCCTGGTGCCTTTAGTGTGTGAGCAGTCCCTGGTGCCGTTGTCTTTGGATCCTGAGTGTGGGAGAGGCAAGGCTTAGGATGATGCGTAGAGCTGAGAAGGAAAGTGCCGAGAGCAGCGTGTGTGCTGCTGCTTTGAGGGGTGCAGTTGAAGTTGTAGGCAGCAAGAGCTTTCTCAGCTGGCCCTTTTGTGAGCTCTGCTTTTGCCAGATGACTTCCATCTTACCCTCTTACCATCTTAGCCTCTCATTTTTGCATACCCCAAACCCCCTTCCAAACATCCAGCAGCTGCTTGTAAAGAAGAAGTCCTAGAACAAAAAGCCAGTGCTGCCTTTCATAGCCCCTTTGCTGTCTATGAAGTAGAGGAAAGAAGCTAGTGAGACGCACTTTCTTTCTCAACTCCATAGAGCGCATCCTTCTCTCAAGGTGGCAGAGTCCTTGGCGGAAGTGAAGCATCTGCAGCTGCAGTTCAGACTGAGAGATGTGCCAAGACAGGAAACATTTGCTGACCTTCCCTGTTCCCTGTGCAACATGATTCTCGCATCCCAGTCACTTTCACATACCTTCGGTACCCCTGAGTCCAAGCAGCTAAAGCTCACAGAGACAGAAGTGTCAGGAAGGAAAACGTTGCAAAAGCACCCCCTTCTCTTATCAGCATATAAATTGTGCACAACAGGCTGCGGCACCGAACCTTCCTTCTCAGATAGACATGCCATCACACTTTTCACTCTTGCAGCTCGGTTGAAAAGCTCCAGCAGCTGCTCCCGCAATAGCAAAAAGGTTCTAGAAGTGAAAGCCAGTTTGGGGCTGCACCTTCTCCTTGCCGCATGTAAGCCACACCAAACTCCCTGATGCACTCTGTCCTCCCCTTCTCAAAGGAGTAGACGGTGGCATCAGGACACACCTGTGTCCCAGCAGCTGGGTGCCCAGCCGGGAGCAGGAGCAGGGCTGGGGCTGCTCCCAAAGTTGCCCCGCCCCAATGCCAGAGCCGGACATATGCTGAGGGGGGGCTGGATCAGGCTTTATTGTCCAGCTGCATGCCAGGAGTGAGCACAAAATCTACCTGCATTCTCTGCAGCATGCCATCCTGGAGCAGAGCCATTGCCAAAGGAAGCCGTGAGCCCGTGCCAAGCCAGTGCCGGAGTGGGATTCTAGCAGCACCTGTGGAAGCCGGGAGAGAGGAGCCCACCTGGAGCAGGTTCGTGCAGGATTAATCATCCCGTGGCTTCCCACCAGGGTCCTGTTGCTTCCAAAAGGCCCCACAGTGTCACTGTGGCCCCTCGGTTCCACCAGGTTCCATAGCGTCACTGTGGTGCCCAGGGTTCCGTCAGCTTCGCCAGCATCCCCACGGTCTGCAGAGCTCCCCGAGCTTCTGTGGTGTCACAGTGGAGGCAGGGTTGCATCAGGTTCCATAGCATCAGCACGGTCTCCAGGGCTCCCAGAGGTTCTGTGGTGTCACAGTGGAGGCAGGGTTGCATCAGGTTCCATAGCATCAGCACAGTCTCCAGGGCTCCCTGAGCTTCTGTGGTGTCACAGTGGAGGCAGGGTTGCATCAGGTTCCATAGCATCAGCACGGTCTCCAGGGCTCCCAGAGGTTCTGTGGTGTCACAGAGGAGGCAGGGTTGCATCAGGTTCCATAGCATCACCACGGTCTCCAGGGCTCCAAGAGCTTCTGTGGTGTCACAGAGGAGGCAGGGTTGCATCAGGTTCAATAGCATCAGCACGGTCTCCAGGGCTCCCCTGAGCTTCTGTGGTGGTGTCACAGAGGAGGCAGGCTTCCTTGTAGTTCCCCAGCATCACAAAGGCTCTCCTGGGAGCCACGGGTCACAAAGCACCGTGGGCTCTGTGCAGTCCCGCTGTGTCACAATGGCCGCTGGCTTCCACGAGCCCCCGCAGTGTCCCAGTGGGCCCCGTGGCTTTAGGAGTGGGTGGCTGGGAGTTGGTGCCAGCGGCTGGGGGAGCAGCAGCAGGGACTGTGTGTGGACAGTGCCATGGCCACTTGTGTGGCCACTGGTGTCTCTGTGCCAGGCACAGCCGTGGTGTGTAACACCGGCTCTGGGTCCTTTGGCTGTGCAGGTGGCAGTCACGGCCTGGAGCAGGGCTGCTCCCGGGGGACAGCCTGGGGCAGGAGGCTGCTGGAGATTCATTCCCCACACTCCTTGTCATGAGGTGCTCAGAGTGATTGGAAAGGCTGTTGGCAGCAGGCAGTTCTCTGGGTTCAAGCTGTGGAGCTGTCAGCGGGAATGCAAAGGCCAAGCTGGTGAGCCTTTTGTCCTGGTGCCTTTAGTGTGTGAGCAGTCCCTGGTGCCGTTGTCTTTGGATCCTGAGTGTGGGAGAGGCAAGGCTTAGGATGGTGCGTAGAGCTGAGAAGGAAAGTGCCGAGAGCAGCGTGTGTGCTGCTGCTTTGAGGGGTGCAGTTGAAGTTGTAGGCAGCAAGAGCTTTCTCAGCTGGCCCTTTTGTGAGCTCTGCTTTTGCCAGATGACTTCCATCTTACCCTCTTACCATCTTAGCCTCTCATTTTTGCATATCCCAAACCCCCTTCCAAACATCCAGCAGCTGCTTGTAAAGAAGAAGTCCTAGAACAAAAAGCCAGTGCTGCCTTTCATAGCCCCTTTGCTGTCTGTGAAGTAGAGGAAAGAAGCTAGTGAGACGCACTTTCTTTCTCAACTCCATAGAGCGCATCCTTCTCTCAAGGTGGCAGAGTCCTTGGCGGAAGTGAAGCATCTGCAGCTGCAGTTCAGACTGAGAGATGTGCCAGGACAGGAAACATTTGCTGACCTTCCCTGTTCCCTGTGCAACATGATTCTCGCATCCCAGTCACTTTCACATACCTTCGGTATCCCTGAGTCCAAGCAGCTAAAGCTCACAGAGACAGAAGTGTCAGGAAGGAAAACGTTGCAAAAGCACCCCCTTCTCTTATCAGCATATAAATTGTGCACAACAGGCTGCGGCACCGAACCTTCCTTCTCAGATAGACATGCCATCACACTTTTCACTCTTGCAGCTCGGTTGAAAAGCTCCAGCAGCTGCTCCCGCAATAGCAAAAGGTTCTAGAAGTGAAAGCCAGTTTGGGGCTGCACCTTCTCCTTGCCGCATGTAAGCCACACCAAACTCCCTGATGCACTCTGTCCTCCCCTTCTCAAAGGAGTAGACGGTGGCATCAGGACACACCTGTGTCCCAGCAGCTGGGTGCCCAGCCGGGAGCAGGAGCAGGGCTGGGGCTGCTCCCAAAGTTGCCCCGCCCCAATGCCAGAGCCGGACATATGCTGAGGGGGGGCTGGATCAGGCTTTATTGTCCAGCTGCATGCCAGGAGTGAGCACAAAATCTACCTGCATTCTCTGCAGCATGCCATCCTGGAGCAGAGCCATTGCCAAAGGAAGCCGTGAGCCCGTGCCAAGCCAGTGCCGGAGTGGGATCCTAGCAGCACCTGTGGAAGCCGGGAGAGAGGAGCCCACCTGGAGCAGGTTCGTGCAGGATTAATCATCCCGTGGCTTCCCACCAGGGTCCTGTTGCTTCCAAAAGGCCCCACAGTGTCACTGTGGCCCCTCGGTTCCACCAGGTTCCATAGCGTCACTGTGGTGCCCAGGGTTCCGTCAGCTTCGCCAGCATCCCCACGGTCTGCAGAGCTCCCCGAGCTTCTGTGGTGTCACAGTGGAGGCAGGGTTGCATCAGGTTCCATAGCATCAGCACGGTCTCCAGGGCTCCCAGAGGTTCTGTGGTGTCACAGTGGAGGCAGGGTTGCATCAGGTTCCATAGCATCAGCACAGTCTCCAGGGCTCCCTGAGCTTCTGTGGTGTCACAGTGGAGGCAGGGTTGCATCAGGTTCCATAGCATCAGCACGGTCTCCAGGGCTCCCAGAGGTTCTGTGGTGTCACAGAGGAGGCAGGGTTGCATCAGGTTCCATAGCATCAGCACGGTCTCCAGGGCTCCCAGAGGTTCTGTGGTGTCACAGTGGAGGCAGGGTTGCATCAGGTTCCATAGCATCACCACAGTCTCCAGGGCTCCCTGAGCTTCTGTGGTGTCACAGTGGAGGCAGGGTTGCATCAGGTTCCATAGCATCAGCACGGTCTCCAGAGCTCCCAGAGGTTCTGTGGTGTCACAGAGGAGGCAGGGTTGCATCAGGTTCCATAGCATCACCACGGTCTCCAGGGCTCCAAGAGCTTCTGTGGTGTCACAGAGGAGGCAGGGTTGCATCAGGTTCAATAGCATCAGCACGGTCTCCAGGGCTCCCCTGAGCTTCTGTGGTGGTGTCACAGAGGAGCCAGGCTTCCTTGTAGTTCCCCAGCATCACAAAGGCTCTCCTGGGAGCCACGGGTCACAAAGCACCGTGGGCTCTGTGCAGCCCCGCTGTGTCACAATGGCCGCTGGCTTCCACGAGCCCCCGCAGTGTCCCAGTGGGCCCCGTGGCTTTAGGAGTGGGTGGCTGGGAGTTGGTGCCAGCGGCTGGGGGAGCAGCAGCAGGGACTGTGTGTGGACAGTGCCATGGCCACTTGTGTGGCCACTGGTGTCTCTGTGCCAGGCACAGCCGTGGTGTGTAACACCGGCTCTGGGTCCTTTGGCTGTGCAGGTGGCAGTCACGGCCTGGAGCAGGGCTGCTCCCGGGGGACAGCCTGGGGCAGGAGGCTGCTGGAGATTCATTCCCCACACTCCTTGTCATGAGGTGCTCAGAGTGATTGGAAAGGCTGTTGGCAGCAGGCAGTTCTCTGGGTTCAAGCTGTGGAGCTGTCAGCGGGAATGCAAAGGCCAAGCTGGTGAGCCTTTTGTCCTGGTGCCTTTAGTGTGTGAGCAGTCCCTGGTGCCGTTGTCTTTGGATCCTGAGTGTGGGAGAGGCAAGGCTTAGGATGGTGCGTAGAGCTGAGAAGGAAAGTGCCGAGAGCAGCGTGTGTGCTGCTGCTTTGAGGGGTGCAGTTGAAGTTGTAGGCAGCAAGAGCTTTCTCAGCTGGCCCTTTTGTGAGCTCTGCTTTTGCCAGATGACTTCCATCTTACCCTCTTACCATCTTAGCCTCTCATTTTTGCATATCCCAAACCCCCTTCCAAACATCCAGCAGCTGCTTGTAAAGAAGAAGTCCTAGAACAAAAAGCCAGTGCTGCCTTTCATAGCCCCTTTGCTGTCTATGAAGTAGAGGAAAGAAGCTAGTGAGACGCACTTTCTTTCTCAACTCCATAGAGCGCATCCTTCTCTCAAGGTGGCAGAGTCCTTGGCGGAAGTGAAGCATCTGCAGCTGCAGTTCAGACTGAGAGATGTGCCAGGACAGGAAACATTTGCTGACCTTCCCTGTTCCCTGTGCAACATGATTCTCGCATCCCAGTCACTTTCACATACCTTCGGTATCCCTGAGTCCAAGCAGCTAAAGCTCACAGAGACAGAAGTGTCAGGAAGGAAAACGTTGCAAAAGCACCCCCTTCTCTTATCAGCATATAAATTGTGCACAACAGGCTGCGGCACCGAACCTTCCTTCTCAGATAGACATGCCATCACACTTTTCACTCTTGCAGCTCGGTTGAAAAGCTCCAGCAGCTGCTCCCGCAATAGCAAAAGGTTCTAGAAGTGAAAGCCAGTTTGGGGCTGCACCTTCTCCTTGCCGCATGTAAGCCACACCAAACTCCCTGATGCACTCTGTCCTCCCCTTCTCAAAGGAGTAGACGGTGGCATCAGGACACACCTGTGTCCCAGCAGCTGGGTGCCCAGCCGGGAGCAGGAGCAGGGCTGGGGCTGCTCCCAAAGTTGCCCCGCCCCAATGCCAGAGCCGGACATATGCTGAGGGGGGGCTGGATCAGGCTTTATTGTCCAGCTGCATGCCAGGAGTGAGCACAAAATCTACCTGCATTCTCTGCAGCATGCCATCCTGGAGCAGAGCCATTGCCAAAGGAAGCCGTGAGCCCGTGCCAAGCCAGTGCCGGAGTGGGATCCTAGCAGCACCTGTGGAAGCCGGGAGAGAGGAGCCCACCTGGAGCAGGTTCGTGCAGGATTAATCATCCCGTGGCTTCCCACCAGGGTCCTGTTGCTTCCAAAAGGCCCCACAGTGTCACTGTGGCCCCTCGGTTCCACCAGGTTCCATAGCGTCACTGTGGTGCCCAGGGTTCCGTCAGCTTCGCCAGCATCCCCACGGTCTGCAGAGCTCCCCGAGCTTCTGTGGTGTCACAGTGGAGGCAGGGTTGCATCAGGTTCCATAGCATCAGCACGGTCTCCAGGGCTCCCAGAGGTTCTGTGGTGTCACAGTGGAGGCAGGGTTGCATCAGGTTCCATAGCATCAGCACAGTCTCCAGGGCTCCCTGAGCTTCTGTGGTGTCACAGTGGAGGCAGGGTTGCATCAGGTTCCATAGCATCAGCACGGTCTCCAGGGCTCCCAGAGGTTCTGTGGTGTCACAGAGGAGGCAGGGTTGCATCAGGTTCCATAGCATCACCACGGTCTCCAGGGCTCCAAGAGCTTCTGTGGTGTCACAGAGGAGGCAGGGTTGCATCAGGTTCAATAGCATCAGCACGGTCTCCAGGGCTCCCCTGAGCTTCTGTGGTGGTGTCACAGAGGAGCCAGGCTTCCTTGTAGTTCCCCAGCATCACAAAGGCTCTCCTGGGAGCCACGGGTCACAAAGCACCGTGGGCTCTGTGCAGCCCCGCTGTGTCACAATGGCCGCTGGCTTCCACGAGCCCCCGCAGTGTCCCAGTGGGCCCCGTGGCTTTAGGAGTGGGTGGCTGGGAGTTGGTGCCAGCGGCTGGGGGAGCAGCAGCAGGGACTGTGTGTGGACAGTGCCATGGCCACTTGTGTGGCCACTGGTGTCTCTGTGCCAGGCACAGCCGTGGTGTGTAACACCGGCTCTGGGTCCTTTGGCTGTGCAGGTGGCAGTCACGGCCTGGAGCAGGGCTGCTCCCGGGGGACAGCCTGGGGCAGGAGGCTGCTGGAGATTCATTCCCCACACTCCTTGTCATGAGGTGCTCAGAGTGATTGGAAAGGCTGTTGGCAGCAGGCAGTTCTCTGGGTTCAAGCTGTGGAGCTGTCAGCGGGAATGCAAAGGCCAAGCTGGTGAGCCTTTTGTCCTGGTGCCTTTAGTGTGTGAGCAGTCCCTGGTGCCGTTGTCTTTGGATCCTGAGTGTGGGAGAGGCAAGGCTTAGGATGGTGCGTAGAGCTGAGAAGGAAAGTGCCGAGAGCAGCGTGTGTGCTGCTGCTTTGAGGGGTGCAGTTGAAGTTGTAGGCAGCAAGAGCTTTCTCAGCTGGCCCTTTTGTGAGCTCTGCTTTTGCCAGATGACTTCCATCTTACCCTCTTACCATCTTAGCCTCTCATTTTTGCATATCCCAAACCCCCTTCCAAACATCCAGCAGCTGCTTGTAAAGAAGAAGTCCTAGAACAAAAAGCCAGTGCTGCCTTTCATAGCCCCTTTGCTGTCTGTGAAGTAGAGGAAAGAAGCTAGTGAGACGCACTTTCTTTCTCAACTCCATAGAGCGCATCCTTCTCTCAAGGTGGCAGAGTCCTTGGCGGAAGTGAAGCATCTGCAGCTGCAGTTCAGACTGAGAGATGTGCCAGGACAGGAAACATTTGCTGACCTTCCCTGTTCCCTGTGCAACATGATTCTCGCATCCCAGTCACTTTCACACACCTTCGGTATCCCTGAGTCCAAGCAGCTAAAGCTCACAGAGACAGAAGTGTCAGGAAGGAAAACGTTGCAAAAGCACCCCCTTCTCTTATCAGCATATAAATTGTGCACAACAGGCTGCGGCACCGAACCTTCCTTCTCAGATAGACATGCCATCACACTTTTCACTCTTGCAGCTCGGTTGAAAAGCTCCAGCAGCTGCTCCCGCAATAGCAAAAGGTTCTAGAAGTGAAAGCCAGTTTGGGGCTGCACCTTCTCCTTGCCGCATGTAAGCCACACCAAACTCCCTGATGCACTCTGTCCTCCCCTTCTCAAAGGAGTAGACGGTGGCATCAGGACACACCTGTGTCCCAGCAGCTGGGTGCCCAGCCGGGAGCAGGAGCAGGGCTGGGGCTGCTCCCAAAGTTGCCCCGCCCCAATGCCAGAGCCGGACATATGCTGAGGGGGGGCTGGATCAGGCTTTATTGTCCAGCTGCATGCCAGGAGTGAGCACAAAATCTACCTGCATTCTCTGCAGCATGCCATCCTGGAGCAGAGCCATTGCCAAAGGAAGCCGTGAGCCCGTGCCAAGCCAGTGCCGGAGTGGGATCCTAGCAGCACCTGTGGAAGCCGGGAGAGAGGAGCCCACCTGGAGCAGGTTCGTGCAGGATTAATCATCCCGTGGCTTCCCACCAGGGTCCTGTTGCTTCCAAAAGGCCCCACAGTGTCACTGTGGCCCCTCGGTTCCACCAGGTTCCATAGCGTCACTGTGGTGCCCAGGGTTCCGTCAGCTTCGCCAGCATCCCCACGGTCTGCAGAGCTCCCCGAGCTTCTGTGGTGTCACAGTGGAGGCAGGGTTGCATCAGGTTCCATAGCATCAGCACGGTCTCCAGGGCTCCCAGAGGTTCTGTGGTGTCACAGTGGAGGCAGGGTTGCATCAGGTTCCATAGCATCACCACGGTCTCCAGAGCTCCCAGAGGTTCTGTGGTGTCACAGAGGAGGCAGGGTTGCATCAGGTTCCATAGCATCACCACGGTCTCCAGGGCTCCAAGAGCTTCTGTGGTGTCACAGAGGAGGCAGGGTTGCATCAGGTTCAATAGCATCAGCACGGTCTCCAGGGCTCCCCTGAGCTTCTGTGGTGGTGTCACAGAGGAGCCAGGCTTCCTTGTAGTTCCCCAGCATCACAAAGGCTCTCCTGGGAGCCACGGGTCACAAAGCACCGTGGGCTCTGTGCAGCCCCGCTGTGTCACAATGGCCGCTGGCTTCCACGAGCCCCCGCAGTGTCCCAGTGGGCCCCGTGGCTTTAGGAGTGGGTGGCTGGGAGTTGGTGCCAGCGGCTGGGGGAGCAGCAGCAGGGACTGTGTGTGGACAGTGCCATGGCCACTTGTGTGGCCACTGGTGTCTCTGTGCCAGGCACAGCCGTGGTGTGTAACACCGGCTCTGGGTCCTTTGGCTGTGCAGGTGGCAGTCACGGCCTGGAGCAGGGCTGCTCCCGGGGGACAGCCTGGGGCAGGAGGCTGCTGGAGATTCATTCCCCACACTCCTTGTCATGAGGTGCTCAGAGTGATTGGAAAGGCTGTTGGCAGCAGGCAGTTCTCTGGGTTCAAGCTGTGGAGCTGTCAGCGGGAATGCAAAGGCCAAGCTGGTGAGCCTTTTTTCCTGGTGCCTTTAGTGTGTGAGCAGTCCCTGGTGCCGTTGTCTTTGGATCCTGAGTGTGGGAGAGGCAAGGCTTAGGATGGTGCGTAGAGCTGAGAAGGAAAGTGCCGAGAGCAGCGTGTGTGCTGCTGCTTTGAGGGGTGCAGTTGAAGTTGTAGGCAGCAAGAGCTTTCTCAGCTGGCCCTTTTGTGAGCTCTGCTTTTGCCAGATGACTTCCATCTTACCCTCTTACCATCTTAGCCTCTCATTTTTGCATATCCCAAACCCCCTTCCAAACATCCAGCAGCTGCTTGTAAAGAAGAAGTCCTAGAACAAAAAGCCAGTGCTGCCTTTCATAGCCCCTTTGCTGTCTATGAAGTAGAGGAAAGAAGCTAGTGAGACGCACTTTCTTTCTCAACTCCATAGAGCGCATCCTTCTCTCAAGGTGGCAGAGTCCTTGGCGGAAGTGAAGCATCTGCAGCTGCAGTTCAGACTGAGAGATGTGCCAGGACAGGAAACATTTGCTGACCTTCCCTGTTCCCTGTGCAACATGATTCTCGCATCCCAGTCACTTTCACACACCTTCGGTACCCCTGAGTCCAAGCAGCTAAAGCTCACAGAGACAGAAGTGTCAGGAAGGAAAACGTTGCAAAAGCACCCCCTTCTCTTATCAGCATATAAATTGTGCACAACAGGCTGCGGCACCGAACCTTCCTTCTCAGATAGACATGCCATCACACTTTTCACTCTTGCAGCTCGGTTGAAAAGCTCCAGCAGCTGCTCCCGCAATAGCAAAAGGTTCTAGAAGTGAAAGCCAGTTTGGGGCTGCACCTTCTCCTTGCCGCATGTAAGCCACACCAAACTCCCTGATGCACTCTGTCCTCCCCTTCTCAAAGGAGTAGACGGTGGCATCAGGACACACCTGTGTCCCAGCAGCTGGGTGCCCAGCCGGGAGCAGGAGCAGGGCTGGGGCTGCTCCCAAAGTTGCCCCGCCCCAATGCCAGAGCCGGACATATGCTGAGGGGGGGCTGGATCAGGCTTTATTGTCCAGCTGCATGCCAGGAGTGAGCACAAAATCTACCTGCATTCTCTGCAGCATGCCATCCTGGAGCAGAGCCATTGCCAAAGGAAGCCGTGAGCCCGTGCCAAGCCAGTGCCGGAGTGGGATCCTAGCAGCACCTGTGGAAGCCGGGAGAGAGGAGCCCACCTGGAGCAGGTTCGTGCAGGATTAATCATCCCGTGGCTTCCCACCAGGGTCCTGTTGCTTCCAAAAGGCCCCACAGTGTCACTGTGGCCCCTCGGTTCCACCAGGTTCCATAGCGTCACTGTGGTGCCCAGGGTTCCGTCAGCTTCGCCAGCATCCCCACGGTCTGCAGAGCTCCCCGAGCTTCTGTGGTGTCACAGTGGAGGCAGGGTTGCATCAGGTTCCATAGCATCAGCACGGTCTCCAGGGCTCCCAGAGGTTCTGTGGTGTCACAGTGGAGGCAGGGTTGCATCAGGTTCCATAGCATCACCACAGTCTCCAGGGCTCCCTGAGCTTCTGTGGTGTCACAGTGGAGGCAGGGTTGCATCAGGTTCCATAGCATCACCACGGTCTCCAGGGCTCCCCTGAGCTTCTGTGGTGGTGTCACAGAGGAGCCAGGCTTCCTTGTAGTTCCCCAGCATCACAAAGGCTCTCCTGGGAGCCACGGGTCACAAAGCACCGTGGGCTCTGTGCAGCCCCGCTGTGTCACAATGGCCGCTGGCTTCCACGAGCCCCCGCAGTGTCCCAGTGGGCCCCGTAGCTTTAGGAGTGGGTGGCTGGGAGTTGGTGCCAGCGGCTGGGGGAGCAGCAGCAGGGACTGTGTGTGGACAGTGCCATGGCCACTTGTGTGGCCACTGGTGTCTCTGTGCCAGGCACAGCCGTGGTGTGTAACACCGGCTCTGGGTCCTTTGGCTGTGCAGGTGGCAGTCACGGCCTGGAGCAGGGCTGCTCCCGGGGGACAGCCTGGGGCAGGAGGCTGCTGGAGATTCATTCCCCACACTCCTTGTCATGAGGTGCTCAGAGTGATTGGAAAGGCTGTTGGCAGCAGGCAGTTCTCTGGGTTCAAGCTGTGGAGCTGTCAGCGGGAATGCAAAGGCCAAGCTGGTGAGCCTTTTGTCCTGGTGCCTTTAGTGTGTGAGCAGTCCCTGGTGCCGTTGTCTTTGGATCCTGAGTGTGGGAGAGGCAAGGCTTAGGATGGTGCGTAGAGCTGAGAAGGAAAGTGCCGAGAGCAGCGTGTGTGCTGCTGCTTTGAGGGGTGCAGTTGAAGTTGTAGGCAGCAAGAGCTTTCTCAGCTGGCCCTTTTGTGAGCTCTGCTTTTGCCAGATGACTTCCATCTTACCCTCTTACCATCTTAGCCTCTCATTTTTGCATATCCCAAACCCCCTTCCAAACATCCAGCAGCTGCTTGTAAAGAAGAAGTCCTAGAACAAAAAGCCAGTGCTGCCTTTCATAGCCCCTTTGCTGTCTATGAAGTAGAGGAAAGAAGCTAGTGAGACGCACTTTCTTTCTCAACTCCATAGAGCGCATCCTTCTCTCAAGGTGGCAGAGTCCTTGGCGGAAGTGAAGCATCTGCAGCTGCAGTTCAGACTGAGAGATGTGCCAGGACAGGAAACATTTGCTGACCTTCCCTGTTCCCTGTGCAACATGATTCTCGCATCCCAGTCACTTTCACATACCTTCGGTATCCCTGAGTCCAAGCAGCTAAAGCTCACAGAGACAGAAGTGTCAGGAAGGAAAACGTTGCAAAAGCACCCCCTTCTCTTATCAGCATATAAATTGTGCACAACAGGCTGCGGCACCGAACCTTCCTTCTCAGATAGACATGCCATCACACTTTTCACTCTTGCAGCTCGGTTGAAAAGCTCCAGCAGCTGCTCCCGCAATAGCAAAAGGTTCTAGAAGTGAAAGCCAGTTTGGGGCTGCACCTTCTCCTTGCCGCATGTAAGCCACACCAAACTCCCTGATGCACTCTGTCCTCCCCTTCTCAAAGGAGTAGACGGTGGCATCAGGACACACCTGTGTCCCAGCAGCTGGGTGCCCAGCCGGGAGCAGGAGCAGGGCTGGGGCTGCTCCCAAAGTTGCCCCGCCCCAATGCCAGAGCCGGACATATGCTGAGGGGGGGCTGGATCAGGCTTTATTGTCCAGCTGCATGCCAGGAGTGAGCACAAAATCTACCTGCATTCTCTGCAGCATGCCATCCTGGAGCAGAGCCATTGCCAAAGGAAGCCGTGAGCCCGTGCCAAGCCAGTGCCGGAGTGGGATCCTAGCAGCACCTGTGGAAGCCGGGAGAGAGGAGCCCACCTGGAGCAGGTTCGTGCAGGATTAATCATCCCGTGGCTTCCCACCAGGGTCCTGTTGCTTCCAAAAGGCCCCACAGTGTCACTGTGGCCCCTCGGTTCCACCAGGTTCCATAGCGTCACTGTGGTGCCCAGGGTTCCGTCAGCTTCGCCAGCATCCCCACGGTCTGCAGAGCTCCCCGAGCTTCTGTGGTGTCACAGTGGAGGCAGGGTTGCATCAGGTTCCATAGCATCAGCACGGTCTCCAGGGCTCCCAGAGGTTCTGTGGTGTCACAGTGGAGGCAGGGTTGCATCAGGTTCCATAGCATCAGCACAGTCTCCAGGGCTCCCTGAGCTTCTGTGGTGTCACAGTGGAGGCAGGGTTGCATCAGGTTCCATAGCATCAGCACAGTCTCCAGGGCTCCCAGAGGTTCTGTGGTGTCACAGAGGAGGCAGGGTTGCATCAGGTTCCATAGCATCACCACGGTCTCCAGGGCTCCAAGAGCTTCTGTGGTGTCACAGAGGAGGCAGGGTTGCATCAGGTTCAATAGCATCAGCACGGTCTCCAGGGCTCCCCTGAGCTTCTGTGGTGGTGTCACAGAGGAGCCAGGCTTCCTTGTAGTTCCCCAGCATCACAAAGGCTCTCCTGGGAGCCACGGGTCACAAAGCACCGTGGGCTCTGTGCAGCCCCGCTGTGTCACAATGGCCGCTGGCTTCCACGAGCCCCCGCAGTGTCCCAGTGGGCCCCGTGGCTTTAGGAGTGGGTGGCTGGGAGTTGGTGCCAGCGGCTGGGGGAGCAGCAGCAGGGACTGTGTGTGGACAGTGCCATGGCCACTTGTGTGGCCACTGGTGTCTCTGTGCCAGGCACAGCCGTGGTGTGTAACACCGGCTCTGGGTCCTTTGGCTGTGCAGGTGGCAGTCACGGCCTGGAGCAGGGCTGCTCCCAGGGGACAGCCTGGGGCAGGAGGCTGCTGGAGATTCATTCCCCACACTCCTTGTCATGAGGTGCTCAGAGTGATTGGAAAGGCTGTTGGCAGCAGGCAGTTCTCTGGGTTCAAGCTGTGGAGCTGTCAGCGGGAATGCAAAGGCCAAGCTGGTGAGCCTTTTGTCCTGGTGCCTTTAGTGTGTGAGCAGTCCCTGGTGCCGTTGTCTTTGGATCCTGAGTGTGGGAGAGGCAAGGCTTAGGATGGTGCGTAGAGCTGAGAAGGAAAGTGCCGAGAGCAGCGTGTGTGCTGCTGCTTTGAGGGGTGCAGTTGAAGTTGTAGGCAGCAAGAGCTTTCTCAGCTGGCCCTTTTGTGAGCTCTGCTTTTGCCAGATGACTTCCATCTTACCCTCTTACCATCTTAGCCTCTCATTTTTGCATATCCCAAACCCCCTTCCAAACATCCAGCAGCTGCTTGTAAAGAAGAAGTCCTAGAACAAAAAGCCAGTGCTGCCTTTCATAGCCCCTTTGCTGTCTATGAAGTAGAGGAAAGAAGCTAGTGAGACGCACTTTCTTTCTCAACTCCATAGAGCGCATCCTTCTCTCAAGGTGGCAGAGTCCTTGGCGGAAGTGAAGCATCTGCAGCTGCAGTTCAGACTGAGAGATGTGCCAGGACAGGAAACATTTGCTGACCTTCCCTGTTCCCTGTGCAACATGATTCTCGCATCCCAGTCACTTTCACATACCTTCGGTATCCCTGAGTCCAAGCAGCTAAAGCTCACAGAGACAGAAGTGTCAGGAAGGAAAACGTTGCAAAAGCACCCCCTTCTCTTATCAGCATATAAATTGTGCACAACAGGCTGCGGCACCGAACCTTCCTTCTCAGATAGACATGCCATCACACTTTTCACTCTTGCAGCTCGGTTGAAAAGCTCCAGCAGCTGCTCCCGCAATAGCAAAAGGTTCTAGAAGTGAAAGCCAGTTTGGGGCTGCACCTTCTCCTTGCCGCATGTAAGCCACACCAAACTCCCTGATGCACTCTGTCCTCCCCTTCTCAAAGGAGTAGACGGTGGCATCAGGACACACCTGTGTCCCAGCAGCTGGGTGCCCAGCCGGGAGCAGGAGCAGGGCTGGGGCTGCTCCCAAAGTTGCCCCGCCCCAATGCCAGAGCCGGACATATGCTGAGGGGGGACTGGATCAGGCTTTATTGTCCAGCTGCATGCCAGGAGTGAGCACAAAATCTACCTGCATTCTCTGCAGCATGCCATCCTGGAGCAGAGCCATTGCCAAAGGAAGCCGTGAGCCCGTGCCAAGCCAGTGCCGGAGTGGGATCCTAGCAGCACCTGTGGAAGCCGGGAGAGAGGAGCCCACCTGGAGCAGGTTCGTGCAGGATTAATCATCCCGTGGCTTCCCACCAGGGTCCTGTTGCTTCCAAAAGGCCCCACAGTGTCACTGTGGCCCCTCGGTTCCACCAGGTTCCATAGCGTCACTGTGGTGCCCAGGGTTCCGTCAGCTTCGCCAGCATCCCCACGGTCTGCAGAGCTCCCCGAGCTTCTGTGGTGTCACAGTGGAGGCAGGGTTGCATCAGGTTCCATAGCATCAGCACGGTCTCCAGGGCTCCCAGAGGTTCTGTGGTGTCACAGTGGAGGCAGGGTTGCATCAGGTTCCATAGCATCACCACAGTCTCCAGGGCTCCCTGAGCTTCTGTGGTGTCACAGTGGAGGCAGGGTTGCATCAGGTTCCATAGCATCAGCACGGTCTCCAGAGCTCCCAGAGGTTCTGTGGTGTCACAGAGGAGGCAGGGTTGCATCAGGTTCCATAGCATCAGCACGGTCTCCAGGGCTCCAAGAGCTTCTGTGGTGTCACAGAGGAGGCAGGGTTGCATCAGGTTCAATAGCATCAGCACAGTCTCAAGGGCTCCCCTGAGCTTCTGTGGTGGTGTCACAGAGGAGCCAGGCTTCCTTGTAGTTCCCCAGCATCACAAAGGCTCTCCTGGGAGCCACGGGTCACAAAGCACCGTGGGCTCTGTGCAGCCCCGCTGTGTCACAATGGCCGCTGGCTTCCACGAGTCCCCGCAATGTCCCAGTGGGCCCCGTGGCTTTAGGAGTGGGTGGCTGGGAGTTGGTGCCAGCGGCTGGGGGAGCAGCAGCAGGGACTGTGTGTGGACAGTGCCATGGCCACTTGTGTGGCCACTGGTGTCTCTGTGCCAGGCACAGCCGTGGTGTGTAACACCGGCTCTGGGTCCTTTGGCTGTGCAGGTGGCAGTCACGGCCTGGAGCAGGGCTGCTCCCGGGGGACAGCCTGGGGCAGGAGGCTGCTGGAGATTCATTCCCCACACTCCTTGTCATGAGGTGCTCAGAGTGATTGGAAAGGCTGTTGGCAGCAGGCAGTTCTCTGGGTTCAAGCTGTGGAGCTGTCAGCGGGAATGCAAAGGCCAAGCTGGTGAGCCTTTTGTCCTGGTGCCTTTAGTGTGTGAGCAGTCCCTGGTGCCGTTGTCTTTGGATCCTGAGTGTGGGAGAGGCAAGGCTTAGGATGATGCGTAGAGCTGAGAAGGAAAGTGCCGAGAGCAGCGTGTGTGCTGCTGCTTTGAGGGGTGCAGTTGAAGTTGTAGGCAGCAAGAGCTTTCTCAGCTGGCCCTTTTGTGAGCTCTGCTTTTGCCAGATGACTTCCATCTTACCCTCTTACCATCTTAGCCTCTCATTTTTGCATACCCCAAACCCCCTTCCAAACATCCAGCAGCTGCTTGTAAAGAAGAAGTCCTAGAACAAAAAGCCAGTGCTGCCTTTCATAGCCCCTTTGCTGTCTATGAAGTAGAGGAAAGAAGCTAGTGAGACGCACTTTCTTTCTCAACTCCATAGAGCGCATCCTTCTCTCAAGGTGGCAGAGTCCTTGGCGGAAGTGAAGCATCTGCAGCTGCAGTTCAGACTGAGAGATGTGCCAAGACAGGAAACATTTGCTGACCTTCCCTGTTCCCTGTGCAACATGATTCTCGCATCCCAGTCACTTTCACATACCTTCGGTACCCCTGAGTCCAAGCAGCTAAAGCTCACAGAGACAGAAGTGTCAGGAAGGAAAACGTTGCAAAAGCACCCCCTTCTCTTATCAGCATATAAATTGTGCACAACAGGCTGCGGCACCGAACCTTCCTTCTCAGATAGACATGCCATCACACTTTTCACTCTTGCAGCTCGGTTGAAAAGCTCCAGCAGCTGCTCCCGCAATAGCAAAAAGGTTCTAGAAGTGAAAGCCAGTTTGGGGCTGCACCTTCTCCTTGCCGCATGTAAGCCACACCAAACTCCCTGATGCACTCTGTCCTCCCCTTCTCAAAGGAGTAGACGGTGGCATCAGGACACACCTGTGTCCCAGCAGCTGGGTGCCCAGCCGGGAGCAGGAGCAGGGCTGGGGCTGCTCCCAAAGTTGCCCCGCCCCAATGCCAGAGCCGGACATATGCTGAGGGGGGGCTGGATCAGGCTTTATTGTCCAGCTGCATGCCAGGAGTGAGCACAAAATCTACCTGCATTCTCTGCAGCATGCCATCCTGGAGCAGAGCCATTGCCAAAGGAAGCCGTGAGCCCGTGCCAAGCCAGTGCCGGAGTGGGATCCTAGCAGCACCTGTGGAAGCCGGGAGAGAGGAGCCCACCTGGAGCAGGTTCGTGCAGGATTAATCATCCCGTGGCTTCCCACCAGGGTCCTGTTGCTTCCAAAAGGCCCCACAGTGTCACTGTGGCCCCTCGGTTCCACCAGGTTCCATAGCGTCACTGTGGTGCCCAGGGTTCCGTCAGCTTCGCCAGCATCCCCACGGTCTGCAGAGCTCCCCGAGCTTCTGTGGTGTCACAGTGGAGGCAGGGTTGCATCAGGTTCCATAGCATCAGCACGGTCTCCAGGGCTCCCAGAGGTTCTGTGGTGTCACAGTGGAGGCAGGGTTGCATCAGGTTCCATAGCATCAGCACAGTCTCCAGGGCTCCCTGAGCTTCTGTGGTGTCACAGTGGAGGCAGGGTTGCATCAGGTTCCATAGCATCAGCACGGTCTCCAGGGCTCCCAGAGGTTCTGTGGTGTCACAGAGGAGGCAGGGTTGCATCAGGTTCCATAGCATCACCACGGTCTCCAGGGCTCCAAGAGCTTCTGTGGTGTCACAGAGGAGGCAGGGTTGCATCAGGTTCAATAGCATCAGCACGGTCTCCAGGGCTCCCCTGAGCTTCTGTGGTGGTGTCACAGAGGAGGCAGGCTTCCTTGTAGTTCCCCAGCATCACAAAGGCTCTCCTGGGAGCCACGGGTCACAAAGCACCGTGGGCTCTGTGCAGTCCCGCTGTGTCACAATGGCCGCTGGCTTCCACGAGCCCCCGCAGTGTCCCAGTGGGCCCCGTGGCTTTAGGAGTGGGTGGCTGGGAGTTGGTGCCAGCGGCTGGGGGAGCAGCAGCAGGGACTGTGTGTGGACAGTGCCATGGCCACTTGTGTGGCCACTGGTGTCTCTGTGCCAGGCACAGCCGTGGTGTGTAACACCGGCTCTGGGTCCTTTGGCTGTGCAGGTGGCAGTCACGGCCTGGAGCAGGGCTGCTCCCGGGGGACAGCCTGGGGCAGGAGGCTGCTGGAGATTCATTCCCCACACTCCTTGTCATGAGGTGCTCAGAGTGATTGGAAAGGCTGTTGGCAGCAGGCAGTTCTCTGGGTTCAAGCTGTGGAGCTGTCAGCGGGAATGCAAAGGCCAAGCTGGTGAGCCTTTTGTCCTGGTGCCTTTAGTGTGTGAGCAGTCCCTGGTGCCGTTGTCTTTGGATCCTGAGTGTGGGAGAGGCAAGGCTTAGGATGGTGCGTAGAGCTGAGAAGGAAAGTGCCGAGAGCAGCGTGTGTGCTGCTGCTTTGAGGGGTGCAGTTGAAGTTGTAGGCAGCAAGAGCTTTCTCAGCTGGCCCTTTTGTGAGCTCTGCTTTTGCCAGATGACTTCCATCTTACCCTCTTACCATCTTAGCCTCTCATTTTTGCATATCCCAAACCCCCTTCCAAACATCCAGCAGCTGCTTGTAAAGAAGAAGTCCTAGAACAAAAAGCCAGTGCTGCCTTTCATAGCCCCTTTGCTGTCTATGAAGTAGAGGAAAGAAGCTAGTGAGACGCACTTTCTTTCTCAACTCCATAGAGCGCATCCTTCTCTCAAGGTGGCAGAGTCCTTGGCGGAAGTGAAGCATCTGCAGCTGCAGTTCAGACTGAGAGATGTGCCAGGACAGGAAACATTTGCTGACCTTCCCTGTTCCCTGTGCAACATGATTCTCGCATCCCAGTCACTTTCACATACCTTCGGTATCCCTGAGTCCAAGCAGCTAAAGCTCACAGAGACAGAAGTGTCAGGAAGGAAAACGTTGCAAAAGCACCCCCTTCTCTTATCAGCATATAAATTGTGCACAACAGGCTGCGGCACCGAACCTTCCTTCTCAGATAGACATGCCATCACACTTTTCACTCTTGCAGCTCGGTTGAAAAGCTCCAGCAGCTGCTCCCGCAATAGCAAAAGGTTCTAGAAGTGAAAGCCAGTTTGGGGCTGCACCTTCTCCTTGCCGCATGTAAGCCACACCAAACTCCCTGATGCACTCTGTCCTCCCCTTCTCAAAGGAGTAGACGGTGGCATCAGGACACACCTGTGTCCCAGCAGCTGGGTGCCCAGCCGGGAGCAGGAGCAGGGCTGGGGCTGCTCCCAAAGTTGCCCCGCCCCAATGCCAGAGCCGGACATATGCTGAGGGGGGGCTGGATCAGGCTTTATTGTCCAGCTGCATGCCAGGAGTGAGCACAAAATCTACCTGCATTCTCTGCAGCATGCCATCCTGGAGCAGAGCCATTGCCAAAGGAAGCCGTGAGCCCGTGCCAAGCCAGTGCCGGAGTGGGATCCTAGCAGCACCTGTGGAAGCCGGGAGAGAGGAGCCCACCTGGAGCAGGTTCGTGCAGGATTAATCATCCCGTGGCTTCCCACCAGGGTCCTGTTGCTTCCAAAAGGCCCCACAGTGTCACTGTGGCCCCTCGGTTCCACCAGGTTCCATAGCGTCACTGTGGTGCCCAGGGTTCCGTCAGCTTCGCCAGCATCCCCACGGTCTGCAGAGCTCCCCGAGCTTCTGTGGTGTCACAGTGGAGGCAGGGTTGCATCAGGTTCCATAGCATCAGCATGGTCTCCAGGGCTCCCAGAGGTTCTGTGGTGTCACAGTGGAGGCAGGGTTGCATCAGGTTCCATAGCATCAGCACAGTCTCCAGGGCTCCCTGAGCTTCTGTGGTGTCACAGTGGAGGCAGGGTTGCATCAGGTTCCATAGCATCAGCACGGTCTCCAGGGCTCCCAGAGGTTCTGTGGTGTCACAGAGGAGGCAGGGTTGCATCAGGTTCCATAGCATCAGCACGGTCTCCAGGGCTCCCAGAGGTTCTGTGGTGTCACAGTGGAGGCAGGGTTGCATCAGGTTCCATAGCATCACCACAGTCTCCAGGGCTCCCTGAGCTTCTGTGGTGTCACAGTGGAGGCAGGGTTGCATCAGGTTCCATAGCATCAGCACGGTCTCCAGAGCTCCCAGAGGTTCTGTGGTGTCACAGAGGAGGCAGGGTTGCATCAGGTTCCATAGCATCACCACGGTCTCCAGGGCTCCAAGAGCTTCTGTGGTGTCACAGAGGAGGCAGGGTTGCATCAGGTTCAATAGCATCAGCACGGTCTCCAGGGCTCCCCTGAGCTTCTGTGGTGGTGTCACAGAGGAGCCAGGCTTCCTTGTAGTTCCCCAGCATCACAAAGGCTCTCCTGGGAGCCACGGGTCACAAAGCACCGTGGGCTCTGTGCAGCCCCGCTGTGTCACAATGGCCGCTGGCTTCCACGAGCCCCCGCAGTGTCCCAGTGGGCCCCGTGGCTTTAGGAGTGGGTGGCTGGGAGTTGGTGCCAGCGGCTGGGGGAGCAGCAGCAGGGACTGTGTGTGGACAGTGCCATGGCCACTTGTGTGGCCACTGGTGTCTCTGTGCCAGGCACAGCCGTGGTGTGTAACACCGGCTCTGGGTCCTTTGGCTGTGCAGGTGGCAGTCACGGCCTGGAGCAGGGCTGCTCCCGGGGGACAGCCTGGGGCAGGAGGCTGCTGGAGATTCATTCCCCACACTCCTTGTCATGAGGTGCTCAGAGTGATTGGAAAGGCTGTTGGCAGCAGGCAGTTCTCTGGGTTCAAGCTGTGGAGCTGTCAGCGGGAATGCAAAGGCCAAGCTGGTGAGCCTTTTGTCCTGGTGCCTTTAGTGTGTGAGCAGTCCCTGGTGCCGTTGTCTTTGGATCCTGAGTGTGGGAGAGGCAAGGCTTAGGATGGTGCGTAGAGCTGAGAAGGAAAGTGCCGAGAGCAGCGTGTGTGCTGCTGCTTTGAGGGGTGCAGTTGAAGTTGTAGGCAGCAAGAGCTTTCTCAGCTGGCCCTTTTGTGAGCTCTGCTTTTGCCAGATGACTTCCATCTTACCCTCTTACCATCTTAGCCTCTCATTTTTGCATATCCCAAACCCCCTTCCAAACATCCAGCAGCTGCTTGTAAAGAAGAAGTCCTAGAACAAAAAGCCAGTGCTGCCTTTCATAGCCCCTTTGCTGTCTATGAAGTAGAGGAAAGAAGCTAGTGAGACGCACTTTCTTTCTCAACTCCATAGAGCGCATCCTTCTCTCAAGGTGGCAGAGTCCTTGGCGGAAGTGAAGCATCTGCAGCTGCAGTTCAGACTGAGAGATGTGCCAGGACAGGAAACATTTGCTGACCTTCCCTGTTCCCTGTGCAACATGATTCTCGCATCCCAGTCACTTTCACATACCTTCGGTATCCCTGAGTCCAAGCAGCTAAAGCTCACAGAGACAGAAGTGTCAGGAAGGAAAACGTTGCAAAAGCACCCCCTTCTCTTATCAGCATATAAATTGTGCACAACAGGCTGCGGCACCGAACCTTCCTTCTCAGATAGACATGCCATCACACTTTTCACTCTTGCAGCTCGGTTGAAAAGCTCCAGCAGCTGCTCCCGCAATAGCAAAAGGTTCTAGAAGTGAAAGCCAGTTTGGGGCTGCACCTTCTCCTTGCCGCATGTAAGCCACACCAAACTCCCTGATGCACTCTGTCCTCCCCTTCTCAAAGGAGTAGACGGTGGCATCAGGACACACCTGTGTCCCAGCAGCTGGGTGCCCAGCCGGGAGCAGGAGCAGGGCTGGGGCTGCTCCCAAAGTTGCCCCGCCCCAATGCCAGAGCCGGACATATGCTGAGGGGGGGCTGGATCAGGCTTTATTGTCCAGCTGCATGCCAGGAGTGAGCACAAAATCTACCTGCATTCTCTGCAGCATGCCATCCTGGAGCAGAGCCATTGCCAAAGGAAGCCGTGAGCCCGTGCCAAGCCAGTGCCGGAGTGGGATCCTAGCAGCACCTGTGGAAGCCGGGAGAGAGGAGCCCACCTGGAGCAGGTTCGTGCAGGATTAATCATCCCGTGGCTTCCCACCAGGGTCCTGTTGCTTCCAAAAGGCCCCACAGTGTCACTGTGGCCCCTCGGTTCCACCAGGTTCCATAGCGTCACTGTGGTGCCCAGGGTTCCGTCAGCTTCGCCAGCATCCCCACGGTCTGCAGAGCTCCCCGAGCTTCTGTGGTGTCACAGTGGAGGCAGGGTTGCATCAGGTTCCATAGCATCAGCACGGTCTCCAGGGCTCCCAGAGGTTCTGTGGTGTCACAGTGGAGGCAGGGTTGCATCAGGTTCCATAGCATCAGCACAGTCTCCAGGGCTCCCTGAGCTTCTGTGGTGTCACAGTGGAGGCAGGGTTGCATCAGGTTCCATAGCATCAGCACGGTCTCCAGGGCTCCCAGAGGTTCTGTGGTGTCACAGAGGAGGCAGGGTTGCATCAGGTTCCATAGCATCACCACGGTCTCCAGGGCTCCAAGAGCTTCTGTGGTGTCACAGAGGAGGCAGGGTTGCATCAGGTTCAATAGCATCAGCACGGTCTCCAGGGCTCCCCTGAGCTTCTGTGGTGGTGTCACAGAGGAGCCAGGCTTCCTTGTAGTTCCCCAGCATCACAAAGGCTCTCCTGGGAGCCACGGGTCACAAAGCACCGTGGGCTCTGTGCAGCCCCGCTGTGTCACAATGGCCGCTGGCTTCCACGAGCCCCCGCAGTGTCCCAGTGGGCCCCGTGGCTTTAGGAGTGGGTGGCTGGGAGTTGGTGCCAGCGGCTGGGGGAGCAGCAGCAGGGACTGTGTGTGGACAGTGCCATGGCCACTTGTGTGGCCACTGGTGTCTCTGTGCCAGGCACAGCCGTGGTGTGTAACACCGGCTCTGGGTCCTTTGGCTGTGCAGGTGGCAGTCACGGCCTGGAGCAGGGCTGCTCCCGGGGGACAGCCTGGGGCAGGAGGCTGCTGGAGATTCATTCCCCACACTCCTTGTCATGAGGTGCTCAGAGTGATTGGAAAGGCTGTTGGCAGCAGGCAGTTCTCTGGGTTCAAGCTGTGGAGCTGTCAGCGGGAATGCAAAGGCCAAGCTGGTGAGCCTTTTGTCCTGGTGCCTTTAGTGTGTGAGCAGTCCCTGGTGCCGTTGTCTTTGGATCCTGAGTGTGGGAGAGGCAAGGCTTAGGATGGTGCGTAGAGCTGAGAAGGAAAGTGCCGAGAGCAGCGTGTGTGCTGCTGCTTTGAGGGGTGCAGTTGAAGTTGTAGGCAGCAAGAGCTTTCTCAGCTGGCCCTTTTGTGAGCTCTGCTTTTGCCAGATGACTTCCATCTTACCCTCTTACCATCTTAGCCTCTCATTTTTGCATATCCCAAACCCCCTTCCAAACATCCAGCAGCTGCTTGTAAAGAAGAAGTCCTAGAACAAAAAGCCAGTGCTGCCTTTCATAGCCCCTTTGCTGTCTATGAAGTAGAGGAAAGAAGCTAGTGAGACGCACTTTCTTTCTCAACTCCATAGAGCGCATCCTTCTCTCAAGGTGGCAGAGTCCTTGGCGGAAGTGAAGCATCTGCAGCTGCAGTTCAGACTGAGAGATGTGCCAGGACAGGAAACATTTGCTGACCTTCCCTGTTCCCTGTGCAACATGATTCTCGCATCCCAGTCACTTTCACATACCTTCGGTATCCCTGAGTCCAAGCAGCTAAAGCTCACAGAGACAGAAGTGTCAGGAAGGAAAACGTTGCAAAAGCACCCCCTTCTCTTATCAGCATATAAATTGTGCACAACAGGCTGCGGCACCGAACCTTCCTTCTCAGATAGACATGCCATCACACTTTTCACTCTTGCAGCTCGGTTGAAAAGCTCCAGCAGCTGCTCCCGCAATAGCAAAAGGTTCTAGAAGTGAAAGCCAGTTTGGGGCTGCACCTTCTCCTTGCCGCATGTAAGCCACACCAAACTCCCTGATGCACTCTGTCCTCCCCTTCTCAAAGGAGTAGACGGTGGCATCAGGACACACCTGTGTCCCAGCAGCTGGGTGCCCAGCCGGGAGCAGGAGCAGGGCTGGGGCTGCTCCCAAAGTTGCCCCGCCCCAATGCCAGAGCCGGACATATGCTGAGGGGGGGCTGGATCAGGCTTTATTGTCCAGCTGCATGCCAGGAGTGAGCACAAAATCTACCTGCATTCTCTGCAGCATGCCATCCTGGAGCAGAGCCATTGCCAAAGGAAGCCGTGAGCCCGTGCCAAGCCAGTGCCGGAGTGGGATCCTAGCAGCACCTGTGGAAGCCGGGAGAGAGGAGCCCACCTGGAGCAGGTTCGTGCAGGATTAATCATCCCGTGGCTTCCCACCAGGGTCCTGTTGCTTCCAAAAGGCCCCACAGTGTCACTGTGGCCCCTCGGTTCCACCAGGTTCCATAGCGTCACTGTGGTGCCCAGGGTTCCGTCAGCTTCGCCAGCATCCCCACGGTCTGCAGAGCTCCCCGAGCTTCTGTGGTGTCACAGTGGAGGCAGGGTTGCATCAGGTTCCATAGCATCAGCACGGTCTCCAGGGCTCCCAGAGGTTCTGTGGTGTCACAGTGGAGGCAGGGTTGCATCAGGTTCCATAGCATCACCACAGTCTCCAGGGCTCCCTGAGCTTCTGTGGTGTCACAGTGGAGGCAGGGTTGCATCAGGTTCCATAGCATCAGCACGGTCTCCAGAGCTCCCAGAGGTTCTGTGGTGTCACAGAGGAGGCAGGGTTGCATCAGGTTCCATAGCATCACCACGGTCTCCAGGGCTCCAAGAGCTTCTGTGGTGTCACAGAGGAGGCAGGGTTGCATCAGGTTCAATAGCATCAGCACGGTCTCCAGGGCTCCCCTGAGCTTCTGTGGTGGTGTCACAGAGGAGCCAGGCTTCCTTGTAGTTCCCCAGCATCACAAAGGCTCTCCTGGGAGCCACGGGTCACAAAGCACCGTGGGCTCTGTGCAGCCCCGCTGTGTCACAATGGCCGCTGGCTTCCACGAGCCCCCGCAGTGTCCCAGTGGGCCCCGTGGCTTTAGGAGTGGGTGGCTGGGAGTTGGTGCCAGCGGCTGGGGGAGCAGCAGCAGGGACTGTGTGTGGACAGTGCCATGGCCACTTGTGTGGCCACTGGTGTCTCTGTGCCAGGCACAGCCGTGGTGTGTAACACCGGCTCTGGGTCCTTTGGCTGTGCAGGTGGCAGTCACGGCCTGGAGCAGGGCTGCTCCCGGGGGACAGCCTGGGGCAGGAGGCTGCTGGAGATTCATTCCCCACACTCCTTGTCATGAGGTGCTCAGAGTGATTGGAAAGGCTGTTGGCAGCAGGCAGTTCTCTGGGTTCAAGCTGTGGAGCTGTCAGCGGGAATGCAAAGGCCAAGCTGGTGAGCCTTTTGTCCTGGTGCCTTTAGTGTGTGAGCAGTCCCTGGTGCCGTTGTCTTTGGATCCTGAGTGTGGGAGAGGCAAGGCTTAGGATGGTGCGTAGAGCTGAGAAGGAAAGTGCCGAGAGCAGCGTGTGTGCTGCTGCTTTGAGGGGTGCAGTTGAAGTTGTAGGCAGCAAGAGCTTTCTCAGCTGGCCCTTTTGTGAGCTCTGCTTTTGCCAGATGACTTCCATCTTACCCTCTTACCATCTTAGCCTCTCATTTTTGCATATCCCAAACCCCCTTCCAAACATCCAGCAGCTGCTTGTAAAGAAGAAGTCCTAGAACAAAAAGCCAGTGCTGCCTTTCATAGCCCCTTTGCTGTCTATGAAGTAGAGGAAAGAAGCTAGTGAGACGCACTTTCTTTCTCAACTCCATAGAGCGCATCCTTCTCTCAAGGTGGCAGAGTCCTTGGCGGAAGTGAAGCATCTGCAGCTGCAGTTCAGACTGAGAGATGTGCCAGGACAGGAAACATTTGCTGACCTTCCCTGTTCCCTGTGCAACATGATTCTCGCATCCCAGTCACTTTCACATACCTTCGGTATCCCTGAGTCCAAGCAGCTAAAGCTCACAGAGACAGAAGTGTCAGGAAGGAAAACGTTGCAAAAGCACCCCCTTCTCTTATCAGCATATAAATTGTGCACAACAGGCTGCGGCACCGAACCTTCCTTCTCAGATAGACATGCCATCACACTTTTCACTCTTGCAGCTCGGTTGAAAAGCTCCAGCAGCTGCTCCCGCAATAGCAAAAGGTTCTAGAAGTGAAAGCCAGTTTGGGGCTGCACCTTCTCCTTGCCGCATGTAAGCCACACCAAACTCCCTGATGCACTCTGTCCTCCCCTTCTCAAAGGAGTAGACGGTGGCATCAGGACACACCTGTGTCCCAGCAGCTGGGTGCCCAGCCGGGAGCAGGAGCAGGGCTGGGGCTGCTCCCAAAGTTGCCCCGCCCCAATGCCAGAGCCGGACATATGCTGAGGGGGGGCTGGATCAGGCTTTATTGTCCAGCTGCATGCCAGGAGTGAGCACAAAATCTACCTGCATTCTCTGCAGCATGCCATCCTGGAGCAGAGCCATTGCCAAAGGAAGCCGTGAGCCCGTGCCAAGCCAGTGCCGGAGTGGGATCCTAGCAGCACCTGTGGAAGCCGGGAGAGAGGAGCCCACCTGGAGCAGGTTCGTGCAGGATTAATCATCCCGTGGCTTCCCACCAGGGTCCTGTTGCTTCCAAAAGGCCCCACAGTGTCACTGTGGCCCCTCGGTTCCACCAGGTTCCATAGCGTCACTGTGGTGCCCAGGGTTCCGTCAGCTTCGCCAGCATCCCCACGGTCTGCAGAGCTCCCCGAGCTTCTGTGGTGTCACAGTGGAGGCAGGGTTGCATCAGGTTCCATAGCATCAGCACGGTCTCCAGGGCTCCCAGAGGTTCTGTGGTGTCACAGTGGAGGCAGGGTTGCATCAGGTTCCATAGCATCAGCACAGTCTCCAGGGCTCCCTGAGCTTCTGTGGTGTCACAGTGGAGGCAGGGTTGCATCAGGTTCCATAGCATCAGCACGGTCTCCAGGGCTCCCAGAGGTTCTGTGGTGTCACAGAGGAGGCAGGGTTGCATCAGGTTCCATAGCATCACCACGGTCTCCAGGGCTCCCTGAGCTTCTGTGGTGTCACAGAGGAGGCAGGGTTGCATCAGGTTCAATAGCATCAGCACGGTCTCCAGGGCTCCCCTGAGCTTCTGTGGTGGTGTCACAGAGGAGCCAGGCTTCCTTGTAGTTCCCCAGCATCACAAAGGCTCTCCTGGGAGCCACGGGTCACAAAGCACCGTGGGCTCTGTGCAGCCCCGCTGTGTCACAATGGCCGCTGGCTTCCACGAGCCCCCGCAGTGTCCCAGTGGGCCCCGTGGCTTTAGGAGTGGGTGGCTGGGAGTTGGTGCCAGCGGCTGGGGGAGCAGCAGCAGGGACTGTGTGTGGACAGTGCCATGGCCACTTGTGTGGCCACTGGTGTCTCTGTGCCAGGCACAGCCGTGGTGTGTAACACCGGCTCTGGGTCCTTTGGCTGTGCAGGTGGCAGTCACGGCCTGGAGCAGGGCTGCTCCCGGGGGACAGCCTGGGGCAGGAGGCTGCTGGAGATTCATTCCCCACACTCCTTGTCATGAGGTGCTCAGAGTGATTGGAAAGGCTGTTGGCAGCAGGCAGTTCTCTGGGTTCAAGCTGTGGAGCTGTCAGCGGGAATGCAAAGGCCAAGCTGGTGAGCCTTTTGTCCTGGTGCCTTTAGTGTGTGAGCAGTCCCTGGTGCCGTTGTCTTTGGATCCTGAGTGTGGGAGAGGCAAGGCTTAGGATGGTGCGTAGAGCTGAGAAGGAAAGTGCCGAGAGCAGCGTGTGTGCTGCTGCTTTGAGGGGTGCAGTTGAAGTTGTAGGCAGCAAGAGCTTTCTCAGCTGGCCCTTTTGTGAGCTCTGCTTTTGCCAGATGACTTCCATCTTACCCTCTTACCATCTTAGCCTCTCATTTTTGCATATCCCAAACCCCCTTCCAAACATCCAGCAGCTGCTTGTAAAGAAGAAGTCCTAGAACAAAAAGCCAGTGCTGCCTTTCATAGCCCCTTTGCTGTCTATGAAGTAGAGGAAAGAAGCTAGTGAGACGCACTTTCTTTCTCAACTCCATAGAGCGCATCCTTCTCTCAAGGTGGCAGAGTCCTTGGCGGAAGTGAAGCATCTGCAGCTGCAGTTCAGACTGAGAGATGTGCCAGGACAGGAAACATTTGCTGACCTTCCCTGTTCCCTGTGCAACATGATTCTCGCATCCCAGTCACTTTCACATACCTTCGGTATCCCTGAGTCCAAGCAGCTAAAGCTCACAGAGACAGAAGTGTCAGGAAGGAAAACGTTCCAAAAGCACCCCCTTCTCTTATCAGCATATAAATTGTGCACAACAGGCTGCGGCACCGAACCTTCCTTCTCAGATAGACATGCCATCACACTTTTCACTCTTGCAGCTCGGTTGAAAAGCTCCAGCAGCTGCTCCCGCAATAGCAAAAGGTTCTAGAAGTGAAAGCCAGTTTGGGGCTGCACCTTCTCCTTGCCGCATGTAAGCCACACCAAACTCCCTGATGCACTCTGTCCTCCCCTTCTCAAAGGAGTAGACGGTGGCATCAGGACACACCTGTGTCCCAGCAGCTGGGTGCCCAGCCGGGAGCAGGAGCAGGGCTGGGGCTGCTCCCAAAGTTGCCCCGCCCCAATGCCAGAGCCGGACATATGCTGAGGGGGGGCTGGATCAGGCTTTATTGTCCAGCTGCATGCCAGGAGTGAGCACAAAATCTACCTGCATTCTCTGCAGCATGCCATCCTGGAGCAGAGCCATTGCCAAAGGAAGCCGTGAGCCCGTGCCAAGCCAGTGCCGGAGTGGGATCCTAGCAGCACCTGTGGAAGCCGGGAGAGAGGAGCCCACCTGGAGCAGGTTCGTGCAGGATTAATCATCCCGTGGCTTCCCACCAGGGTCCTGTTGCTTCCAAAAGGCCCCACAGTGTCACTGTGGCCCCTCGGTTCCACCAGGTTCCATAGCGTCACTGTGGTGCCCAGGGTTCCGTCAGCTTCGCCAGCATCCCCACGGTCTGCAGAGCTCCCCGAGCTTCTGTGGTGTCACAGTGGAGGCAGGGTTGCATCAGGTTCCATAGCATCAGCACGGTCTCCAGGGCTCCCAGAGGTTCTGTGGTGTCACAGTGGAGGCAGGGTTGCATCAGGTTCCATAGCATCAGCACAGTCTCCAGGGCTCCCTGAGCTTCTGTGGTGTCACAGTGGAGGCAGGGTTGCATCAGGTTCCATAGCATCAGCACGGTCTCCAGGGCTCCCAGAGGTTCTGTGGTGTCACAGAGGAGGCAGGGTTGCATCAGGTTCCATAGCATCACCACGGTCTCCAGGGCTCCCCTGAGCTTCTGTGGTGGTGTCACAGAGGAGCCAGGCTTCCTTGTAGTTCCCCAGCATCACAAAGGCTCTCCTGGGAGCCACGGGTCACAAAGCACCGTGGGCTCTGTGCAGCCCCGCTGTGTCACAATGGCCGCTGGCTTCCACGAGCCCCCGCAGTGTCCCAGTGGGCCCCGTGGCTTTAGGAGTGGGTGGCTGGGAGTTGGTGCCAGCGGCTGGGGGAGCAGCAGCAGGGACTGTGTGTGGACAGTGCCATGGCCACTTGTGTGGCCACTGGTGTCTCTGTGCCAGGCACAGCCGTGGTGTGTAACACCGGCTCCGGGTCCTTTGGCTGTGCAGGTGGCAGTCACGGCCTGGAGCAGGGCTGCTCCCGGGGGACAGCCTGGGGCAGGAGGCTGCTGGAGATTCATTCCCCACACTCCTTGTCATGAGGTGCTCAGAGTGATTGGAAAGGCTGTTGGCAGCAGGCAGTTCTCTGGGTTCAAGCTGTGGAGCTGTCAGCGGGAATGCAAAGGCCAAGCTGGTGAGCCTTTTGTCCTGGTGCCTTTAGTGTGTGAGCAGTCCCTGGTGCCGTTGTCTTTGGATCCTGAGTGTGGGAGAGGCAAGGCTTAGGATGGTGCGTAGAGCTGAGAAGGAAAGTGCCGAGAGCAGCGTGTGTGCTGCTGCTTTGAGGGGTGCAGTTGAAGTTGTAGGCAGCAAGAGCTTTCTCAGCTGGCCCTTTTGTGAGCTCTGCTTTTGCCAGATGACTTCCATCTTACCCTCTTACCATCTTAGCCTCTCATTTTTGCATATCCCAAACCCCCTTCCAAACATCCAGCAGCTGCTTGTAAAGAAGAAGTCCTAGAACAAAAAGCCAGTGCTGCCTTTCATAGCCCCTTTGCTGTCTATGAAGTAGAGGAAAGAAGCTAGTGAGACGCACTTTCTTTCTCAACTCCATAGAGCGCATCCTTCTCTCAAGGTGGCAGAGTCCTTGGCGGAAGTGAAGCATCTGCAGCTGCAGTTCAGACTGAGAGATGTGCCAGGACAGGAAACATTTGCTGACCTTCCCTGTTCCCTGTGCAACATGATTCTCGCATCCCAGTCACTTTCACACACCTTCGGTACCCCTGAGTCCAAGCAGCTAAAGCTCACAGAGACAGAAGTGTCAGGAAGGAAAACGTTGCAAAAGCACCCCCTTCTCTTATCAGCATATAAATTGTGCACAACAGGCTGCGGCACCGAACCTTCCTTCTCAGATAGACATGCCATCACACTTTTCACTCTTGCAGCTCGGTTGAAAAGCTCCAGCAGCTGCTCCCGCAATAGCAAAAGGTTCTAGAAGTGAAAGCCAGTTTGGGGCTGCACCTTCTCCTTGCCGCATGTAAGCCACACCAAACTCCCTGATGCACTCTGTCCTCCCCTTCTCAAAGGAGTAGACGGTGGCATCAGGACACACCTGTGTCCCAGCAGCTGGGTGCCCAGCCGGGAGCAGGAGCAGGGCTGGGGCTGCTCCCAAAGTTGCCCCGCCCCAATGCCAGAGCCGGACATATGCTGAGGGGGGGCTGGATCAGGCTTTATTGTCCAGCTGCATGCCAGGAGTGAGCACAAAATCTACCTGCATTCTCTGCAGCATGCCATCCTGGAGCAGAGCCATTGCCAAAGGAAGCCGTGAGCCCGTGCCAAGCCAGTGCCGGAGTGGGATCCTAGCAGCACCTGTGGAAGCCGGGAGAGAGGAGCCCACCTGGAGCAGGTTCGTGCAGGATTAATCATCCCGTGGCTTCCCACCAGGGTCCTGTTGCTTCCAAAAGGCCCCACAGTGTCACTGTGGCCCCTCGGTTCCACCAGGTTCCATAGCGTCACTGTGGTGCCCAGGGTTCCGTCAGCTTCGCCAGCATCCCCACGGTCTGCAGAGCTCCCCGAGCTTCTGTGGTGTCACAGTGGAGGCAGGGTTGCATCAGGTTCCATAGCATCAGCACGGTCTCCAGGGCTCCCAGAGGTTCTGTGGTGTCACAGTGGAGGCAGGGTTGCATCAGGTTCCATAGCATCACCACAGTCTCCAGGGCTCCCTGAGCTTCTGTGGTGTCACAGTGGAGGCAGGGTTGCATCAGGTTCCATAGCATCACCACGGTCTCCAGAGCTCCCAGAGGTTCTGTGGTGTCACAGAGGAGGCAGGGTTGCATCAGGTTCCATAGCATCACCACGGTCTCCAGGGCTCCAAGAGCTTCTGTGGTGTCACAGAGGAGGCAGGGTTGCATCAGGTTCAATAGCATCAGCACGGTCTCCAGGGCTCCCCTGAGCTTCTGTGGTGGTGTCACAGAGGAGCCAGGCTTCCTTGTAGTTCCCCAGCATCACAAAGGCTCTCCTGGGAGCCACGGGTCACAAAGCACCGTGGGCTCTGTGCAGCCCCGCTGTGTCACAATGGCCGCTGGCTTCCACGAGCCCCCGCAGTGTCCCAGTGGGCCCCGTGGCTTTAGGAGTGGGTGGCTGGGAGTTGGTGCCAGCGGCTGGGGGAGCAGCAGCAGGGACTGTGTGTGGACAGTGCCATGGCCACTTGTGTGGCCACTGGTGTCTCTGTGCCAGGCACAGCCGTGGTGTGTAACACCGGCTCTGGGTCCTTTGGCTGTGCAGGTGGCAGTCACGGCCTGGAGCAGGGCTGCTCCCGGGGGACAGCCTGGGGCAGGAGGCTGCTGGAGATTCATTCCCCACACTCCTTGTCATGAGGTGCTCAGAGTGATTGGAAAGGCTGTTGGCAGCAGGCAGTTCTCTGGGTTCAAGCTGTGGAGCTGTCAGCGGGAATGCAAAGGCCAAGCTGGTGAGCCTTTTGTCCTGGTGCCTTTAGTGTGTGAGCAGTCCCTGGTGCCGTTGTCTTTGGATCCTGAGTGTGGGAGAGGCAAGGCTTAGGATGGTGCGTAGAGCTGAGAAGGAAAGTGCCGAGAGCAGCGTGTGTGCTGCTGCTTTGAGGGGTGCAGTTGAAGTTGTAGGCAGCAAGAGCTTTCTCAGCTGGCCCTTTTGTGAGCTCTGCTTTTGCCAGATGACTTCCATCTTACCCTCTTACCATCTTAGCCTCTCATTTTTGCATATCCCAAACCCCCTTCCAAACATCCAGCAGCTGCTTGTAAAGAAGAAGTCCTAGAACAAAAAGCCAGTGCTGCCTTTCATAGCCCCTTTGCTGTCTATGAAGTAGAGGAAAGAAGCTAGTGAGACGCACTTTCTTTCTCAACTCCATAGAGCGCATCCTTCTCTCAAGGTGGCAGAGTCCTTGGCGGAAGTGAAGCATCTGCAGCTGCAGTTCAGACTGAGAGATGTGCCAGGACAGGAAACATTTGCTGACCTTCCCTGTTCCCTGTGCAACATGATTCTCGCATCCCAGTCACTTTCACATACCTTCGGTATCCCTGAGTCCAAGCAGCTAAAGCTCACAGAGACAGAAGTGTCAGGAAGGAAAACGTTGCAAAAGCACCCCCTTCTCTTATCAGCATATAAATTGTGCACAACAGGCTGCGGCACCGAACCTTCCTTCTCAGATAGACATGCCATCACACTTTTCACTCTTGCAGCTCGGTTGAAAAGCTCCAGCAGCTGCTCCCGCAATAGCAAAAGGTTCTAGAAGTGAAAGCCAGTTTGGGGCTGCACCTTCTCCTTGCCGCATGTAAGCCACACCAAACTCCCTGATGCACTCTGTCCTCCCCTTCTCAAAGGAGTAGACGGTGGCATCAGGACACACCTGTGTCCCAGCAGCTGGGTGCCCAGCCGGGAGCAGGAGCAGGGCTGGGGCTGCTCCCAAAGTTGCCCCGCCCCAATGCCAGAGCCGGACATATGCTGAGGGGGGGCTGGATCAGGCTTTATTGTCCAGCTGCATGCCAGGAGTGAGCACAAAATCTACCTGCATTCTCTGCAGCATGCCATCCTGGAGCAGAGCCATTGCCAAAGGAAGCCGTGAGCCCGTGCCAAGCCAGTGCCGGAGTGGGATCCTAGCAGCACCTGTGGAAGCCGGGAGAGAGGAGCCCACCTGGAGCAGGTTCGTGCAGGATTAATCATCCCGTGGCTTCCCACCAGGGTCCTGTTGCTTCCAAAAGGCCCCACAGTGTCACTGTGGCCCCTCGGTTCCACCAGGTTCCATAGCGTCACTGTGGTGCCCAGGGTTCCGTCAGCTTCGCCAGCATCCCCACGGTCTGCAGAGCTCCCCGAGCTTCTGTGGTGTCACAGTGGAGGCAGGGTTGCATCAGGTTCCATAGCATCAGCACGGTCTCCAGGGCTCCCAGAGGTTCTGTGGTGTCACAGTGGAGGCAGGGTTGCATCAGGTTCCATAGCATCACCACAGTCTCCAGGGCTCCCTGAGCTTCTGTGGTGTCACAGTGGAGGCAGGGTTGCATCAGGTTCCATAGCATCAGCACGGTCTCCAGAGCTCCCAGAGGTTCTGTGGTGTCACAGAGGAGGCAGGGTTGCATCAGGTTCCATAGCATCACCACGGTCTCCAGGGCTCCAAGAGCTTCTGTGGTGTCACAGAGGAGGCAGGGTTGCATCAGGTTCAATAGCATCAGCACGGTCTCCAGGGCTCCCCTGAGCTTCTGTGGTGGTGTCACAGAGGAGCCAGGCTTCCTTGTAGTTCCCCAGCATCACAAAGGCTCTCCTGGGAGCCACGGGTCACAAAGCACCGTGGGCTCTGTGCAGCCCCGCTGTGTCACAATGGCCGCTGGCTTCCACGAGCCCCCGCAGTGTCCCAGTGGGCCCCGTGGCTTTAGGAGTGGGTGGCTGGGAGTTGGTGCCAGCGGCTGGGGGAGCAGCAGCAGGGACTGTGTGTGGACAGTGCCATGGCCACTTGTGTGGCCACTGGTGTCTCTGTGCCAGGCACAGCCGTGGTGTGTAACACCGGCTCTGGGTCCTTTGGCTGTGCAGGTGGCAGTCACGGCCTGGAGCAGGGCTGCTCCCGGGGGACAGCCTGGGGCAGGAGGCTGCTGGAGATTCATTCCCCACACTCCTTGTCATGAGGTGCTCAGAGTGATTGGAAAGGCTGTTGGCAGCAGGCAGTTCTCTGGGTTCAAGCTGTGGAGCTGTCAGCGGGAATGCAAAGGCCAAGCTGGTGAGCCTTTTGTCCTGGTGCCTTTAGTGTGTGAGCAGTCCCTGGTGCCGTTGTCTTTGGATCCTGAGTGTGGGAGAGGCAAGGCTTAGGATGGTGCGTAGAGCTGAGAAGGAAAGTGCCGAGAGCAGCGTGTGTGCTGCTGCTTTGAGGGGTGCAGTTGAAGTTGTAGGCAGCAAGAGCTTTCTCAGCTGGCCCTTTTGTGAGCTCTGCTTTTGCCAGATGACTTCCATCTTACCCTCTTACCATCTTAGCCTCTCATTTTTGCATATCCCAAACCCCCTTCCAAACATCCAGCAGCTGCTTGTAAAGAAGAAGTCCTAGAACAAAAAGCCAGTGCTGCCTTTCATAGCCCCTTTGCTGTCTATGAAGTAGAGGAAAGAAGCTAGTGAGACGCACTTTCTTTCTCAACTCCATAGAGCGCATCCTTCTCTCAAGGTGGCAGAGTCCTTGGCGGAAGTGAAGCATCTGCAGCTGCAGTTCAGACTGAGAGATGTGCCAGGACAGGAAACATTTGCTGACCTTCCCTGTTCCCTGTGCAACATGATTCTCGCATCCCAGTCACTTTCACATACCTTCGGTATCCCTGAGTCCAAGCAGCTAAAGCTCACAGAGACAGAAGTGTCAGGAAGGAAAACGTTGCAAAAGCACCCCCTTCTCTTATCAGCATATAAATTGTGCACAACAGGCTGCGGCACCGAACCTTCCTTCTCAGATAGACATGCCATCACACTTTTCACTCTTGCAGCTCGGTTGAAAAGCTCCAGCAGCTGCTCCCGCAATAGCAAAAGGTTCTAGAAGTGAAAGCCAGTTTGGGGCTGCACCTTCTCCTTGCCGCATGTAAGCCACACCAAACTCCCTGATGCACTCTGTCCTCCCCTTCTCAAAGGAGTAGACGGTGGCATCAGGACACACCTGTGTCCCAGCAGCTGGGTGCCCAGCCGGGAGCAGGAGCAGGGCTGGGGCTGCTCCCAAAGTTGCCCCGCCCCAATGCCAGAGCCGGACATATGCTGAGGGGGGGCTGGATCAGGCTTTATTGTCCAGCTGCATGCCAGGAGTGAGCACAAAATCTACCTGCATTCTCTGCAGCATGCCATCCTGGAGCAGAGCCATTGCCAAAGGAAGCCGTGAGCCCGTGCCAAGCCAGTGCCGGAGTGGGATCCTAGCAGCACCTGTGGAAGCCGGGAGAGAGGAGCCCACCTGGAGCAGGTTCGTGCAGGATTAATCATCCCGTGGCTTCCCACCAGGGTCCTGTTGCTTCCAAAAGGCCCCACAGTGTCACTGTGGCCCCTCGGTTCCACCAGGTTCCATAGCGTCACTGTGGTGCCCAGGGTTCCGTCAGCTTCGCCAGCATCCCCACGGTCTGCAGAGCTCCCCGAGCTTCTGTGGTGTCACAGTGGAGGCAGGGTTGCATCAGGTTCCATAGCATCAGCACGGTCTCCAGGGCTCCCAGAGGTTCTGTGGTGTCACAGTGGAGGCAGGGTTGCATCAGGTTCCATAGCATCAGCACAGTCTCCAGGGCTCCCTGAGCTTCTGTGGTGTCACAGTGGAGGCAGGGTTGCATCAGGTTCCATAGCATCAGCACGGTCTCCAGGGCTCCCAGAGGTTCTGTGGTGTCACAGAGGAGGCAGGGTTGCATCAGGTTCCATAGCATCACCACGGTCTCCAGGGCTCCAAGAGCTTCTGTGGTGTCACAGAGGAGGCAGGGTTGCATCAGGTTCAATAGCATCAGCACGGTCTCCAGGGCTCCCCTGAGCTTCTGTGGTGGTGTCACAGAGGAGCCAGGCTTCCTTGTAGTTCCCCAGCATCACAAAGGCTCTCCTGGGAGCCACGGGTCACAAAGCACCGTGGGCTCTGTGCAGCCCCGCTGTGTCACAATGGCCGCTGGCTTCCACGAGCCCCCGCAGTGTCCCAGTGGGCCCCGTGGCTTTAGGAGTGGGTGGCTGGGAGTTGGTGCCAGCGGCTGGGGGAGCAGCAGCAGGGACTGTGTGTGGACAGTGCCATGGCCACTTGTGTGGCCACTGGTGTCTCTGTGCCAGGCACAGCCGTGGTGTGTAACACCGGCTCTGGGTCCTTTGGCTGTGCAGGTGGCAGTCACGGCCTGGAGCAGGGCTGCTCCCGGGGGACAGCCTGGGGCAGGAGGCTGCTGGAGATTCATTCCCCACACTCCTTGTCATGAGGTGCTCAGAGTGATTGGAAAGGCTGTTGGCAGCAGGCAGTTCTCTGGGTTCAAGCTGTGGAGCTGTCAGCGGGAATGCAAAGGCCAAGCTGGTGAGCCTTTTGTCCTGGTGCCTTTAGTGTGTGAGCAGTCCCTGGTGCCGTTGTCTTTGGATCCTGAGTGTGGGAGAGGCAAGGCTTAGGATGGTGCGTAGAGCTGAGAAGGAAAGTGCCGAGAGCAGCGTGTGTGCTGCTGCTTTGAGGGGTGCAGTTGAAGTTGTAGGCAGCAAGAGCTTTCTCAGCTGGCCCTTTTGTGAGCTCTGCTTTTGCCAGATGACTTCCATCTTACCCTCTTACCATCTTAGCCTCTCATTTTTGCATATCCCAAACCCCCTTCCAAACATCCAGCAGCTGCTTGTAAAGAAGAAGTCCTAGAACAAAAAGCCAGTGCTGCCTTTCATAGCCCCTTTGCTGTCTATGAAGTAGAGGAAAGAAGCTAGTGAGACGCACTTTCTTTCTCAACTCCATAGAGCGCATCCTTCTCTCAAGGTGGCAGAGTCCTTGGCGGAAGTGAAGCATCTGCAGCTGCAGTTCAGACTGAGAGATGTGCCAGGACAGGAAACATTTGCTGACCTTCCCTGTTCCCTGTGCAACATGATTCTCGCATCCCAGTCACTTTCACATACCTTCGGTATCCCTGAGTCCAAGCAGCTAAAGCTCACAGAGACAGAAGTGTCAGGAAGGAAAACGTTGCAAAAGCACCCCCTTCTCTTATCAGCATATAAATTGTGCACAACAGGCTGCGGCACCGAACCTTCCTTCTCAGATAGACATGCCATCACACTTTTCACTCTTGCAGCTCGGTTGAAAAGCTCCAGCAGCTGCTCCCGCAATAGCAAAAGGTTCTAGAAGTGAAAGCCAGTTTGGGGCTGCACCTTCTCCTTGCCGCATGTAAGCCACACCAAACTCCCTGATGCACTCTGTCCTCCCCTTCTCAAAGGAGTAGACGGTGGCATCAGGACACACCTGTGTCCCAGCAGCTGGGTGCCCAGCCGGGAGCAGGAGCAGGGCTGGGGCTGCTCCCAAAGTTGCCCCGCCCCAATGCCAGAGCCGGACATATGCTGAGGGGGGGCTGGATCAGGCTTTATTGTCCAGCTGCATGCCAGGAGTGAGCACAAAATCTACCTGCATTCTCTGCAGCATGCCATCCTGGAGCAGAGCCATTGCCAAAGGAAGCCGTGAGCCCGTGCCAAGCCAGTGCCGGAGTGGGATCCTAGCAGCACCTGTGGAAGCCGGGAGAGAGGAGCCCACCTGGAGCAGGTTCGTGCAGGATTAATCATCCCGTGGCTTCCCACCAGGGTCCTGTTGCTTCCAAAAGGCCCCACAGTGTCACTGTGGCCCCTCGGTTCCACCAGGTTCCATAGCGTCACTGTGGTGCCCAGGGTTCCGTCAGCTTCGCCAGCATCCCCACGGTCTGCAGAGCTCCCCGAGCTTCTGTGGTGTCACAGTGGAGGCAGGGTTGCATCAGGTTCCATAGCATCAGCACGGTCTCCAGGGCTCCCAGAGGTTCTGTGGTGTCACAGTGGAGGCAGGGTTGCATCAGGTTCCATAGCATCAGCACAGTCTCCAGGGCTCCCTGAGCTTCTGTGGTGTCACAGTGGAGGCAGGGTTGCATCAGGTTCCATAGCATCAGCACGGTCTCCAGAGCTCCCAGAGGTTCTGTGGTGTCACAGAGGAGGCAGGGTTGCATCAGGTTCCATAGCATCACCACGGTCTCCAGGGCTCCAAGAGCTTCTGTGGTGTCACAGAGGAGGCAGGGTTGCATCAGGTTCAATAGCATCAGCACGGTCTCCAGGGCTCCCCTGAGCTTCTGTGGTGGTGTCACAGAGGAGCCAGGCTTCCTTGTAGTTCCCCAGCATCACAAAGGCTCTCCTGGGAGCCACGGGTCACAAAGCACCGTGGGCTCTGTGCAGCCCCGCTGTGTCACAATGGCCGCTGGCTTCCACAAGCCCCCGCAGTGTCCCAGTGGGCCCCGTGGCTTTAGGAGTGGGTGGCTGGGAGTTGGTGCCAGCGGCTGGGGGAGCAGCAGCAGGGACTGTGTGTGGACAGTGCCATGGCCACTTGTGTGGCCACTGGTGTCTCTGTGCCAGGCACAGCCGTGGTGTGTAACACCGGCTCTGGGTCCTTTGGCTGTGCAGGTGGCAGTCACGGCCTGGAGCAGGGCTGCTCCCGGGGGACAGCCTGGGGCAGGAGGCTGCTGGAGATTCATTCCCCACACTCCTTGTCATGAGGTGCTCAGAGTGATTGGAAAGGCTGTTGGCAGCAGGCAGTTCTCTGGGTTCAAGCTGTGGAGCTGTCAGCGGGAATGCAAAGGCCAAGCTGGTGAGCCTTTTGTCCTGGTGCCTTTAGTGTGTGAGCAGTCCCTGGTGCCGTTGTCTTTGGATCCTGAGTGTGGGAGAGGCAAGGCTTAGGATGGTGCGTAGAGCTGAGAAGGAAAGTGCCGAGAGCAGCGTGTGTGCTGCTGCTTTGAGGGGTGCAGTTGAAGTTGTAGGCAGCAAGAGCTTTCTCAGCTGGCCCTTTTGTGAGCTCTGCTTTTGCCAGATGACTTCCATCTTACCCTCTTACCATCTTAGCCTCTCATTTTTGCATATCCCAAACCCCCTTCCAAACATCCAGCAGCTGCTTGTAAAGAAGAAGTCCTAGAACAAAAAGCCAGTGCTGCCTTTCATAGCCCCTTTGCTGTCTATGAAGTAGAGGAAAGAAGCTAGTGAGACGCACTTTCTTTCTCAACTCCATAGAGCGCATCCTTCTCTCAAGGTGTCAGAGTCCTTGGCGGAAGTGAAGCATCTGCAGCTGCAGTTCAGACTGAGAGATGTGCCAGGACAGGAAACATTTGCTGACCTTCCCTGTTCCCTGTGCAACATGATTCTCGCATCCCAGTCACTTTCACATACCTTCGGTATCCCTGAGTCCAAGCAGCTAAAGCTCACAGAGACAGAAGTGTCAGGAAGGAAAACGTTGCAAAAGCACCCCCTTCTCTTATCAGCATATAAATTGTGCACAACAGGCTGCGGCACCGAACCTTCCTTCTCAGATAGACATGCCATCACACTTTTCACTCTTGCAGCTCGGTTGAAAAGCTCCAGCAGCTGCTCCCGCAATAGCAAAAGGTTCTAGAAGTGAAAGCCAGTTTGGGGCTGCACCTTCTCCTTGCCGCATGTAAGCCACACCAAACTCCCTGATGCACTCTGTCCTCCCCTTCTCAAAGGAGTAGACGGTGGCATCAGGACACACCTGTGTCCCAGCAGCTGGGTGCCCAGCCGGGAGCAGGAGCAGGGCTGGGGCTGCTCCCAAAGTTGCCCCGCCCCAATGCCAGAGCCGGACATATGCTGAGGGGGGGCTGGATCAGGCTTTATTGTCCAGCTGCATGCCAGGAGTGAGCACAAAATCTACCTGCATTCTCTGCAGCATGCCATCCTGGAGCAGAGCCATTGCCAAAGGAAGCCGTGAGCCCGTGCCAAGCCAGTGCCGGAGTGGGATCCTAGCAGCACCTGTGGAAGCCGGGAGAGAGGAGCCCACCTGGAGCAGGTTCGTGCAGGATTAATCATCCCGTGGCTTCCCACCAGGGTCCTGTTGCTTCCAAAAGGCCCCACAGTGTCACTGTGGCCCCTCGGTTCCACCAGGTTCCATAGCGTCACTGTGGTGCCCAGGGTTCCGTCAGCTTCGCCAGCATCCCCACGGTCTGCAGAGCTCCCCGAGCTTCTGTGGTGTCACAGTGGAGGCAGGGTTGCATCAGGTTCCATAGCATCAGCACGGTCTCCAGGGCTCCCAGAGGTTCTGTGGTGTCACAGTGGAGGCAGGGTTGCATCAGGTTCCATAGCATCAGCACAGTCTCCAGGGCTCCCTGAGCTTCTGTGGTGTCACAGTGGAGGCAGGGTTGCATCAGGTTCCATAGCATCAGCACGGTCTCCAGGGCTCCCAGAGGTTCTGTGGTGTCACAGAGGAGGCAGGGTTGCATCAGGTTCCATAGCATCAGCACGGTCTCCAGGGCTCCAAGAGCTTCTGTGGTGTCACAGAGGAGGCAGGGTTGCATCAGGTTCAATAGCATCAGCACGGTCTCCAGGGCTCCCCTGAGCTTCTGTGGTGGTGTCACAGAGGAGCCAGGCTTCCTTGTAGTTCCCCAGCATCACAAAGGCTCTCCTGGGAGCCACGGGTCACAAAGCACCGTGGGCTCTGTGCAGCCCCGCTGTGTCACAATGGCCGCTGGCTTCCACGAGCCCCCGCAGTGTCCCAGTGGGCCCCGTGGCTTTAGGAGTGGGTGGCTGGGAGTTGGTGCCAGCGGCTGGGGGAGCAGCAGCAGGGACTGTGTGTGGACAGTGCCATGGCCACTTGTGTGGCCACTGGTGTCTCTGTGCCAGGCACAGCCGTGGTGTGTAACACCGGCTCTGGGTCCTTTGGCTGTGCAGGTGGCAGTCACGGCCTGGAGCAGGGCTGCTCCCGGGGGACAGCCTGGGGCAGGAGGCTGCTGGAGATTCATTCCCCACACTCCTTGTCATGAGGTGCTCAGAGTGATTGGAAAGGCTGTTGGCAGCAGGCAGTTCTCTGGGTTCAAGCTGTGGAGCTGTCAGCGGGAATGCAAAGGCCAAGCTGGTGAGCCTTTTGTCCTGGTGCCTTTAGTGTGTGAGCAGTCCCTGGTGCCGTTGTCTTTGGATCCTGAGTGTGGGAGAGGCAAGGCTTAGGATGGTGCGTAGAGCTGAGAAGGAAAGTGCCGAGAGCAGCGTGTGTGCTGCTGCTTTGAGGGGTGCAGTTGAAGTTGTAGGCAGCAAGAGCTTTCTCAGCTGGCCCTTTTGTGAGCTCTGCTTTTGCCAGATGACTTCCATCTTACCCTCTTACCATCTTAGCCTCTCATTTTTGCATATCCCAAACCCCCTTCCAAACATCCAGCAGCTGCTTGTAAAGAAGAAGTCCTAGAACAAAAAGCCAGTGCTGCCTTTCATAGCCCCTTTGCTGTCTATGAAGTAGAGGAAAGAAGCTAGTGAGACGCACTTTCTTTCTCAACTCCATAGAGCGCATCCTTCTCTCAAGGTGGCAGAGTCCTTGGCGGAAGTGAAGCATCTGCAGCTGCAGTTCAGACTGAGAGATGTGCCAGGACAGGAAACATTTGCTGACCTTCCCTGTTCCCTGTGCAACATGATTCTCGCATCCCAGTCACTTTCACATACCTTCGGTATCCCTGAGTCCAAGCAGCTAAAGCTCACAGAGACAGAAGTGTCAGGAAGGAAAACGTTGCAAAAGCACCCCCTTCTCTTATCAGCATATAAATTGTGCACAACAGGCTGCGGCACCGAACCTTCCTTCTCAGATAGACATGCCATCACACTTTTCACTCTTGCAGCTCGGTTGAAAAGCTCCAGCAGCTGCTCCCGCAATAGCAAAAGGTTCTAGAAGTGAAAGCCAGTTTGGGGCTGCACCTTCTCCTTGCCGCATGTAAGCCACACCAAACTCCCTGATGCACTCTGTCCTCCCCTTCTCAAAGGAGTAGACGGTGGCATCAGGACACACCTGTGTCCCAGCAGCTGGGTGCCCAGCCGGGAGCAGGAGCAGGGCTGGGGCTGCTCCCAAAGTTGCCCCGCCCCAATGCCAGAGCCGGACATATGCTGAGGGGGGGCTGGATCAGGCTTTATTGTCCAGCTGCATGCCAGGAGTGAGCACAAAATCTACCTGCATTCTCTGCAGCATGCCATCCTGGAGCAGAGCCATTGCCAAAGGAAGCCGTGAGCCCGTGCCAAGCCAGTGCCGGAGTGGGATCCTAGCAGCACCTGTGGAAGCCGGGAGAGAGGAGCCCACCTGGAGCAGGTTCGTGCAGGATTAATCATCCCGTGGCTTCCCACCAGGGTCCTGTTGCTTCCAAAAGGCCCCACAGTGTCACTGTGGCCCCTCGGTTCCACCAGGTTCCATAGCGTCACTGTGGTGCCCAGGGTTCCGTCAGCTTCGCCAGCATCCCCACGGTCTGCAGAGCTCCCCAAGCTTCTGTGGTGTCACAGTGGAGGCAGGGTTGCATCAGGTTCCATAGCATCAGCACGGTCTCCAGGGCTCCCAGAGGTTCTGTGGTGTCACAGTGGAGGCAGGGTTGCATCAGGTTCCATAGCATCAGCACAGTCTCCAGGGCTCCCTGAGCTTCTGTGGTGTCACAGTGGAGGCAGGGTTGCATCAGGTTCCATAGCATCAGCACGGTCTCCAGGGCTCCCAGAGGTTCTGTGGTGTCACAGAGGAGGCAGGGTTGCATCAGGTTCCATAGCATCACCACGGTCTCCAGGGCTCCCCTGAGCTTCTGTGGTGGTGTCACAGAGGAGCCAGGCTTCCTTGTAGTTCCCCAGCATCACAAAGGCTCTCCTGGGAGCCACGGGTCACAAAGCACCGTGGGCTCTGTGCAGCCCCGCTGTGTCACAATGGCCGCTGGCTTCCACGAGCCCCCGCAGTGTCCCAGTGGGCCCCGTGGCTTTAGGAGTGGGTGGCTGGGAGTTGGTGCCAGCGGCTGGGGGAGCAGCAGCAGGGACTGTGTGTGGACAGTGCCATGGCCACTTGTGTGGCCACTGGTGTCTCTGTGCCAGGCACAGCCGTGGTGTGTAACACCGGCTCCGGGTCCTTTGGCTGTGCAGGTGGCAGTCACGGCCTGGAGCAGGGCTGCTCCCGGGGGACAGCCTGGGGCAGGAGGCTGCTGGAGATTCATTCCCCACACTCCTTGTCATGAGGTGCTCAGAGTGATTGGAAAGGCTGTTGGCAGCAGGCAGTTCTCTGGGTTCAAGCTGTGGAGCTGTCAGCGGGAATGCAAAGGCCAAGCTGGTGAGCCTTTTGTCCTGGTGCCTTTAGTGTGTGAGCAGTCCCTGGTGCCGTTGTCTTTGGATCCTGAGTGTGGGAGAGGCAAGGCTTAGGATGGTGCGTAGAGCTGAGAAGGAAAGTGCCGAGAGCAGCGTGTGTGCTGCTGCTTTGAGGGGTGCAGTTGAAGTTGTAGGCAGCAAGAGCTTTCTCAGCTGGCCCTTTTGTGAGCTCTGCTTTTGCCAGATGACTTCCATCTTACCCTCTTACCATCTTAGCCTCTCATTTTTGCATATCCCAAACCCCCTTCCAAACATCCAGCAGCTGCTTGTAAAGAAGAAGTCCTAGAACAAAAAGCCAGTGCTGCCTTTCATAGCCCCTTTGCTGTCTATGAAGTAGAGGAAAGAAGCTAGTGAGACGCACTTTCTTTCTCAACTCCATAGAGCGCATCCTTCTCTCAAGGTGGCAGAGTCCTTGGCGGAAGTGAAGCATCTGCAGCTGCAGTTCAGACTGAGAGATGTGCCAGGACAGGAAACATTTGCTGACCTTCCCTGTTCCCTGTGCAACATGATTCTCGCATCCCAGTCACTTTCACACACCTTCGGTACCCCTGAGTCCAAGCAGCTAAAGCTCACAGAGACAGAAGTGTCAGGAAGGAAAACGTTGCAAAAGCACCCCCTTCTCTTATCAGCATATAAATTGTGCACAACAGGCTGCGGCACCGAACCTTCCTTCTCAGATAGACATGCCATCACACTTTTCACTCTTGCAGCTCGGTTGAAAAGCTCCAGCAGCTGCTCCCGCAATAGCAAAAGGTTCTAGAAGTGAAAGCCAGTTTGGGGCTGCACCTTCTCCTTGCCGCATGTAAGCCACACCAAACTCCCTGATGCACTCTGTCCTCCCCTTCTCAAAGGAGTAGACGGTGGCATCAGGACACACCTGTGTCCCAGCAGCTGGGTGCCCAGCCGGGAGCAGGAGCAGGGCTGGGGCTGCTCCCAAAGTTGCCCCGCCCCAATGCCAGAGCCGGACATATGCTGAGGGGGGGCTGGATCAGGCTTTATTGTCCAGCTGCATGCCAGGAGTGAGCACAAAATCTACCTGCATTCTCTGCAGCATGCCATCCTGGAGCAGAGCCATTGCCAAAGGAAGCCGTGAGCCCGTGCCAAGCCAGTGCCGGAGTGGGATCCTAGCAGCACCTGTGGAAGCCGGGAGAGAGGAGCCCACCTGGAGCAGGTTCGTGCAGGATTAATCATCCCGTGGCTTCCCACCAGGGTCCTGTTGCTTCCAAAAGGCCCCACAGTGTCACTGTGGCCCCTCGGTTCCACCAGGTTCCATAGCGTCACTGTGGTGCCCAGGGTTCCGTCAGCTTCGCCAGCATCCCCACGGTCTGCAGAGCTCCCCGAGCTTCTGTGGTGTCACAGTGGAGGCAGGGTTGCATCAGGTTCCATAGCATCAGCACGGTCTCCAGGGCTCCCAGAGGTTCTGTGGTGTCACAGTGGAGGCAGGGTTGCATCAGGTTCCATAGCATCACCACAGTCTCCAGGGCTCCCTGAGCTTCTGTGGTGTCACAGTGGAGGCAGGGTTGCATCAGGTTCCATAGCATCAGCACGGTCTCCAGGGCTCCCAGAGGTTCTGTGGTGTCACAGAGGAGGCAGGGTTGCATCAGGTTCCATAGCATCACCACGGTCTCCAGGGCTCCAAGAGCTTCTGTGGTGTCACAGAGGAGGCAGGGTTGCATCAGGTTCAATAGCATCAGCACGGTCTCCAGGGCTCCCCTGAGCTTCTGTGGTGGTGTCACAGAGGAGCCAGGCTTCCTTGTAGTTCCCCAGCATCACAAAGGCTCTCCTGGGAGCCACGGGTCACAAAGCACCGTGGGCTCTGTGCAGCCCCGCTGTGTCACAATGGCCGCTGGCTTCCACGAGCCCCCGCAGTGTCCCAGTGGGCCCCGTGGCTTTAGGAGTGGGTGGCTGGGAGTTGGTGCCAGCGGCTGGGGGAGCAGCAGCAGGGACTGTGTGTGGACAGTGCCATGGCCACTTGTGTGGCCACTGGTGTCTCTGTGCCAGGCACAGCCGTGGTGTGTAACACCGGCTCTGGGTCCTTTGGCTGTGCAGGTGGCAGTCACGGCCTGGAGCAGGGCTGCTCCCGGGGGACAGCCTGGGGCAGGAGGCTGCTGGAGATTCATTCCCCACACTCCTTGTCATGAGGTGCTCAGAGTGATTGGAAAGGCTGTTGGCAGCAGGCAGTTCTCTGGGTTCAAGCTGTGGAGCTGTCAGCGGGAATGCAAAGGCCAAGCTGGTGAGCCTTTTGTCCTGGTGCCTTTAGTGTGTGAGCAGTCCCTGGTGCCGTTGTCTTTGGATCCTGAGTGTGGGAGAGGCAAGGCTTAGGATGGTGCGTAGAGCTGAGAAGGAAAGTGCCGAGAGCAGCGTGTGTGCTGCTGCTTTGAGGGGTGCAGTTGAAGTTGTAGGCAGCAAGAGCTTTCTCAGCTGGCCCTTTTGTGAGCTCTGCTTTTGCCAGATGACTTCCATCTTACCCTCTTACCATCTTAGCCTCTCATTTTTGCATATCCCAAACCCCCTTCCAAACATCCAGCAGCTGCTTGTAAAGAAGAAGTCCTAGAACAAAAAGCCAGTGCTGCCTTTCATAGCCCCTTTGCTGTCTATGAAGTAGAGGAAAGAAGCTAGTGAGACGCACTTTCTTTCTCAACTCCATAGAGCGCATCCTTCTCTCAAGGTGTCAGAGTCCTTGGCGGAAGTGAAGCATCTGCAGCTGCAGTTCAGACTGAGAGATGTGCCAGGACAGGAAACATTTGCTGACCTTCCCTGTTCCCTGTGCAACATGATTCTCGCATCCCAGTCACTTTCACATACCTTCGGTATCCCTGAGTCCAAGCAGCTAAAGCTCACAGAGACAGAAGTGTCAGGAAGGAAAACGTTGCAAAAGCACCCCCTTCTCTTATCAGCATATAAATTGTGCACAACAGGCTGCGGCACCGAACCTTCCTTCTCAGATAGACATGCCATCACACTTTTCACTCTTGCAGCTCGGTTGAAAAGCTCCAGCAGCTGCTCCCGCAATAGCAAAAGGTTCTAGAAGTGAAAGCCAGTTTGGGGCTGCACCTTCTCCTTGCCGCATGTAAGCCACACCAAACTCCCTGATGCACTCTGTCCTCCCCTTCTCAAAGGAGTAGACGGTGGCATCAGGACACACCTGTGTCCCAGCAGCTGGGTGCCCAGCCGGGAGCAGGAGCAGGGCTGGGGCTGCTCCCAAAGTTGCCCCGCCCCAATGCCAGAGCCGGACATATGCTGAGGGGGGGCTGGATCAGGCTTTATTGTCCAGCTGCATGCCAGGAGTGAGCACAAAATCTACCTGCATTCTCTGCAGCATGCCATCCTGGAGCAGAGCCATTGCCAAAGGAAGCCGTGAGCCCGTGCCAAGCCAGTGCCGGAGTGGGATCCTAGCAGCACCTGTGGAAGCCGGGAGAGAGGAGCCCACCTGGAGCAGGTTCGTGCAGGATTAATCATCCCGTGGCTTCCCACCAGGGTCCTGTTGCTTCCAAAAGGCCCCACAGTGTCACTGTGGCCCCTCGGTTCCACCAGGTTCCATAGCGTCACTGTGGTGCCCAGGGTTCCGTCAGCTTCGCCAGCATCCCCACGGTCTGCAGAGCTCCCCGAGCTTCTGTGGTGTCACAGTGGAGGCAGGGTTGCATCAGGTTCCATAGCATCAGCACGGTCTCCAGGGCTCCCAGAGGTTCTGTGGTGTCACAGTGGAGGCAGGGTTGCATCAGGTTCCATAGCATCACCACGGTCTCCAGGGCTCCCAGAGGTTCTGTGGTGTCACAGTGGAGGCAGGGTTGCATCAGGTTCCATAGCATCAGCACGGTCTCCAGGGCTCCCAGAGGTTCTGTGGTGTCACAGAGGAGGCAGGGTTGCATCAGGTTCCATAGCATCAGCACGGTCTCCAGGGCTCCCAGAGGTTCTGTGGTGTCACAGAGGAGGCAGGGTTGCATCAGGTTCCATAGCATCAGCACGGTCTCCAGGGCTCCCCTGAGCTTCTGTGGTGGTGTCACAGAGGAGCCAGGCTTCCTTGTAGTTCCCCAGCATCACAAAGGCTCTCCTGGGAGCCACGGGTCACAAAGCACCGTGGGCTCTGTGCAGCCCCGCTGTGTCACAATGGCCGCTGGCTTCCACGAGCCCCCGCAGTGTCCCAGTGGGCCCCGTGGCTTTAGGAGTGGGTGGCTGGGAGTTGGTGCCAGCGGCTGGGGGAGCAGCAGCAGGGACTGTGTGTGGACAGTGCCATGGCCACTTGTGTGGCCACTGGTGTCTCTGTGCCAGGCACAGCCGTGGTGTGTAACACCGGCTCCGGGTCCTTTGGCTGTGCAGGTGGCAGTCACGGCCTGGAGCAGGGCTGCTCCCGGGGGACAGCCTGGGGCAGGAGGCTGCTGGAGATTCATTCCCCACACTCCTTGTCATGAGGTGCTCAGAGTGATTGGAAAGGCTGTTGGCAGCAGGCAGTTCTCTGGGTTCAAGCTGTGGAGCTGTCAGCGGGAATGCAAAGGCCAAGCTGGTGAGCCTTTTGTCCTGGTGCCTTTAGTGTGTGAGCAGTCCCTGGTGCCGTTGTCTTTGGATCCTGAGTGTGGGAGAGGCAAGGCTTAGGATGGTGCGTAGAGCTGAGAAGGAAAGTGCCGAGAGCAGCGTGTGTGCTGCTGCTTTGAGGGGTGCAGTTGAAGTTGTAGGCAGCAAGAGCTTTCTCAGCTGGCCCTTTTGTGAGCTCTGCTTTTGCCAGATGACTTCCATCTTACCCTCTTACCATCTTAGCCTCTCATTTTTGCATATCCCAAACCCCCTTCCAAACATCCAGCAGCTGCTTGTAAAGAAGAAGTCCTAGAACAAAAAGCCAGTGCTGCCTTTCATAGCCCCTTTGCTGTCTATGAAGTAGAGGAAAGAAGCTAGTGAGACGCACTTTCTTTCTCAACTCCATAGAGCGCATCCTTCTCTCAAGGTGGCAGAGTCCTTGGCGGAAGTGAAGCATCTGCAGCTGCAGTTCAGACTGAGAGATGTGCCAGGACAGGAAACATTTGCTGACCTTCCCTGTTCCCTGTGCAACATGATTCTCGCATCCCAGTCACTTTCACATACCTTCGGTATCCCTGAGTCCAAGCAGCTAAAGCTCACAGAGACAGAAGTGTCAGGAAGGAAAACGTTGCAAAAGCACCCCCTTCTCTTATCAGCATATAAATTGTGCACAACAGGCTGCGGCACCGAACCTTCCTTCTCAGATAGACATGCCATCACACTTTTCACTCTTGCAGCTCGGTTGAAAAGCTCCAGCAGCTGCTCCCGCAATAGCAAAAGGTTCTAGAAGTGAAAGCCAGTTTGGGGCTGCACCTTCTCCTTGCCGCATGTAAGCCACACCAAACTCCCTGATGCACTCTGTCCTCCCCTTCTCAAAGGAGTAGACGGTGGCATCAGGACACACCTGTGTCCCAGCAGCTGGGTGCCCAGCCGGGAGCAGGAGCAGGGCTGGGGCTGCTCCCAAAGTTGCCCCGCCCCAATGCCAGAGCCGGACATATGCTGAGGGGGGGCTGGATCAGGCTTTATTGTCCAGCTGCATGCCAGGAGTGAGCACAAAATCTACCTGCATTCTCTGCAGCATGCCATCCTGGAGCAGAGCCATTGCCAAAGGAAGCCGTGAGCCCGTGCCAAGCCAGTGCCGGAGTGGGATCCTAGCAGCACCTGTGGAAGCCGGGAGAGAGGAGCCCACCTGGAGCAGGTTCGTGCAGGATTAATCATCCCGTGGCTTCCCACCAGGGTCCTGTTGCTTCCAAAAGGCCCCACAGTGTCACTGTGGCCCCTCGGTTCCACCAGGTTCCATAGCGTCACTGTGGTGCCCAGGGTTCCGTCAGCTTCGCCAGCATCCCCACGGTCTGCAGAGCTCCCCGAGCTTCTGTGGTGTCACAGTGGAGGCAGGGTTGCATCAGGTTCCATAGCATCAGCACGGTCTCCAGGGCTCCCAGAGGTTCTGTGGTGTCACAGTGGAGGCAGGGTTGCATCAGGTTCCATAGCATCACCACAGTCTCCAGGGCTCCCTGAGCTTCTGTGGTGTCACAGTGGAGGCAGGGTTGCATCAGGTTCCATAGCATCAGCACGGTCTCCAGAGCTCCCAGAGGTTCTGTGGTGTCACAGAGGAGGCAGGGTTGCATCAGGTTCCATAGCATCACCACGGTCTCCAGGGCTCCAAGAGCTTCTGTGGTGTCACAGAGGAGGCAGGGTTGCATCAGGTTCAATAGCATCAGCACGGTCTCCAGGGCTCCCCTGAGCTTCTGTGGTGGTGTCACAGAGGAGCCAGGCTTCCTTGTAGTTCCCCAGCATCACAAAGGCTCTCCTGGGAGCCACGGGTCACAAAGCACCGTGGGCTCTGTGCAGCCCCGCTGTGTCACAATGGCCGCTGGCTTCCACGAGCCCCCGCAGTGTCCCAGTGGGCCCCGTGGCTTTAGGAGTGGGTGGCTGGGAGTTGGTGCCAGCGGCTGGGGGAGCAGCAGCAGGGACTGTGTGTGGACAGTGCCATGGCCACTTGTGTGGCCACTGGTGTCTCTGTGCCAGGCACAGCCGTGGTGTGTAACACCGGCTCTGGGTCCTTTGGCTGTGCAGGTGGCAGTCACGGCCTGGAGCAGGGCTGCTCCCGGGGGACAGCCTGGGGCAGGAGGCTGCTGGAGATTCATTCCCCACACTCCTTGTCATGAGGTGCTCAGAGTGATTGGAAAGGCTGTTGGCAGCAGGCAGTTCTCTGGGTTCAAGCTGTGGAGCTGTCAGCGGGAATGCAAAGGCCAAGCTGGTGAGCCTTTTGTCCTGGTGCCTTTAGTGTGTGAGCAGTCCCTGGTGCCGTTGTCTTTGGATCCTGAGTGTGGGAGAGGCAAGGCTTAGGATGGTGCGTAGAGCTGAGAAGGAAAGTGCCGAGAGCAGCGTGTGTGCTGCTGCTTTGAGGGGTGCAGTTGAAGTTGTAGGCAGCAAGAGCTTTCTCAGCTGGCCCTTTTGTGAGCTCTGCTTTTGCCAGATGACTTCCATCTTACCCTCTTACCATCTTAGCCTCTCATTTTTGCATATCCCAAACCCCCTTCCAAACATCCAGCAGCTGCTTGTAAAGAAGAAGTCCTAGAACAAAAAGCCAGTGCTGCCTTTCATAGCCCCTTTGCTGTCTATGAAGTAGAGGAAAGAAGCTAGTGAGACGCACTTTCTTTCTCAACTCCATAGAGCGCATCCTTCTCTCAAGGTGGCAGAGTCCTTGGCGGAAGTGAAGCATCTGCAGCTGCAGTTCAGACTGAGAGATGTGCCAGGACAGGAAACATTTGCTGACCTTCCCTGTTCCCTGTGCAACATGATTCTCGCATCCCAGTCACTTTCACATACCTTCGGTATCCCTGAGTCCAAGCAGCTAAAGCTCACAGAGACAGAAGTGTCAGGAAGGAAAACGTTGCAAAAGCACCCCCTTCTCTTATCAGCATATAAATTGTGCACAACAGGCTGCGGCACCGAACCTTCCTTCTCAGATAGACATGCCATCACACTTTTCACTCTTGCAGCTCGGTTGAAAAGCTCCAGCAGCTGCTCCCGCAATAGCAAAAGGTTCTAGAAGTGAAAGCCAGTTTGGGGCTGCACCTTCTCCTTGCCGCATGTAAGCCACACCAAACTCCCTGATGCACTCTGTCCTCCCCTTCTCAAAGGAGTAGACGGTGGCATCAGGACACACCTGTGTCCCAGCAGCTGGGTGCCCAGCCGGGAGCAGGAGCAGGGCTGGGGCTGCTCCCAAAGTTGCCCCGCCCCAATGCCAGAGCCGGACATATGCTGAGGGGGGGCTGGATCAGGCTTTATTGTCCAGCTGCATGCCAGGAGTGAGCACAAAATCTACCTGCATTCTCTGCAGCATGCCATCCTGGAGCAGAGCCATTGCCAAAGGAAGCCGTGAGCCCGTGCCAAGCCAGTGCCGGAGTGGGATCCTAGCAGCACCTGTGGAAGCCGGGAGAGAGGAGCCCACCTGGAGCAGGTTCGTGCAGGATTAATCATCCCGTGGCTTCCCACCAGGGTCCTGTTGCTTCCAAAAGGCCCCACAGTGTCACTGTGGCCCCTCGGTTCCACCAGGTTCCATAGCGTCACTGTGGTGCCCAGGGTTCCGTCAGCTTCGCCAGCATCCCCACGGTCTGCAGAGCTCCCCGAGCTTCTGTGGTGTCACAGTGGAGGCAGGGTTGCATCAGGTTCCATAGCATCAGCACGGTCTCCAGGGCTCCCAGAGGTTCTGTGGTGTCACAGTGGAGGCAGGGTTGCATCAGGTTCCATAGCATCACCACAGTCTCCAGGGCTCCCTGAGCTTCTGTGGTGTCACAGTGGAGGCAGGGTTGCATCAGGTTCCATAGCATCAGCACGGTCTCCAGGGCTCCCAGAGGTTCTGTGGTGTCACAGAGGAGGCAGGGTTGCATCAGGTTCCATAGCATCACCACGGTCTCCAGGGCTCCAAGAGCTTCTGTGGTGTCACAGAGGAGGCAGGGTTGCATCAGGTTCAATAGCATCAGCACGGTCTCCAGGGCTCCCCTGAGCTTCTGTGGTGGTGTCACAGAGGAGCCAGGCTTCCTTGTAGTTCCCCAGCATCACAAAGGCTCTCCTGGGAGCCACGGGTCACAAAGCACCGTGGGCTCTGTGCAGCCCCGCTGTGTCACAATGGCCGCTGGCTTCCACGAGCCCCCGCAGTGTCCCAGTGGGCCCCGTGGCTTTAGGAGTGGGTGGCTGGGAGTTGGTGCCAGCGGCTGGGGGAGCAGCAGCAGGGACTGTGTGTGGACAGTGCCATGGCCACTTGTGTGGCCACTGGTGTCTCTGTGCCAGGCACAGCCGTGGTGTGTAACACCGGCTCTGGGTCCTTTGGCTGTGCAGGTGGCAGTCACGGCCTGGAGCAGGGCTGCTCCCGGGGGACAGCCTGGGGCAGGAGGCTGCTGGAGATTCATTCCCCACACTCCTTGTCATGAGGTGCTCAGAGTGATTGGAAAGGCTGTTGGCAGCAGGCAGTTCTCTGGGTTCAAGCTGTGGAGCTGTCAGCGGGAATGCAAAGGCCAAGCTGGTGAGCCTTTTGTCCTGGTGCCTTTAGTGTGTGAGCAGTCCCTGGTGCCGTTGTCTTTGGATCCTGAGTGTGGGAGAGGCAAGGCTTAGGATGGTGCGTAGAGCTGAGAAGGAAAGTGCCGAGAGCAGCGTGTGTGCTGCTGCTTTGAGGGGTGCAGTTGAAGTTGTAGGCAGCAAGAGCTTTCTCAGCTGGCCCTTTTGTGAGCTCTGCTTTTGCCAGATGACTTCCATCTTACCCTCTTACCATCTTAGCCTCTCATTTTTGCATATCCCAAACCCCCTTCCAAACATCCAGCAGCTGCTTGTAAAGAAGAAGTCCTAGAACAAAAAGCCAGTGCTGCCTTTCATAGCCCCTTTGCTGTCTATGAAGTAGAGGAAAGAAGCTAGTGAGACGCACTTTCTTTCTCAACTCCATAGAGCGCATCCTTCTCTCAAGGTGGCAGAGTCCTTGGCGGAAGTGAAGCATCTGCAGCTGCAGTTCAGACTGAGAGATGTGCCAGGACAGGAAACATTTGCTGACCTTCCCTGTTCCCTGTGCAACATGATTCTCGCATCCCAGTCACTTTCACATACCTTCGGTATCCCTGAGTCCAAGCAGCTAAAGCTCACAGAGACAGAAGTGTCAGGAAGGAAAACGTTCCAAAAGCACCCCCTTCTCTTATCAGCATATAAATTGTGCACAACAGGCTGCGGCACCGAACCTTCCTTCTCAGATAGACATGCCATCACACTTTTCACTCTTGCAGCTCGGTTGAAAAGCTCCAGCAGCTGCTCCCGCAATAGCAAAAGGTTCTAGAAGTGAAAGCCAGTTTGGGGCTGCACCTTCTCCTTGCCGCATGTAAGCCACACCAAACTCCCTGATGCACTCTGTCCTCCCCTTCTCAAAGGAGTAGACGGTGGCATCAGGACACACCTGTGTCCCAGCAGCTGGGTGCCCAGCCGGGAGCAGGAGCAGGGCTGGGGCTGCTCCCAAAGTTGCCCCGCCCCAATGCCAGAGCCGGACATATGCTGAGGGGGGGCTGGATCAGGCTTTATTGTCCAGCTGCATGCCAGGAGTGAGCACAAAATCTACCTGCATTCTCTGCAGCATGCCATCCTGGAGCAGAGCCATTGCCAAAGGAAGCCGTGAGCCCGTGCCAAGCCAGTGCCGGAGTGGGATCCTAGCAGCACCTGTGGAAGCCGGGAGAGAGGAGCCCACCTGGAGCAGGTTCGTGCAGGATTAATCATCCCGTGGCTTCCCACCAGGGTCCTGTTGCTTCCAAAAGGCCCCACAGTGTCACTGTGGCCCCTCGGTTCCACCAGGTTCCATAGCGTCACTGTGGTGCCCAGGGTTCCGTCAGCTTCGCCAGCATCCCCACGGTCTGCAGAGCTCCCCGAGCTTCTGTGGTGTCACAGTGGAGGCAGGGTTGCATCAGGTTCCATAGCATCAGCACGGTCTCCAGGGCTCCCAGAGGTTCTGTGGTGTCACAGTGGAGGCAGGGTTGCATCAGGTTCCATAGCATCACCACGGTCTCCAGGGCTCCAAGAGCTTCTGTGGTGTCACAGAGGAGGCAGGGTTGCATCAGGTTCAATAGCATCAGCACGGTCTCCAGGGCTCCCCTGAGCTTCTGTGGTGGTGTCACAGAGGAGCCAGGCTTCCTTGTAGTTCCCCAGCATCACAAAGGCTCTCCTGGGAGCCACGGGTCACAAAGCACCGTGGGCTCTGTGCAGCCCCGCTGTGTCACAATGGCCGCTGGCTTCCACGAGCCCCCGCAGTGTCCCAGTGGGCCCCGTGGCTTTAGGAGTGGGTGGCTGGGAGTTGGTGCCAGCGGCTGGGGGAGCAGCAGCAGGGACTGTGTGTGGACAGTGCCATGGCCACTTGTGTGGCCACTGGTGTCTCTGTGCCAGGCACAGCCGTGGTGTGTAACACCGGCTCCGGGTCCTTTGGCTGTGCAGGTGGCAGTCACGGCCTGGAGCAGGGCTGCTCCCGGGGGACAGCCTGGGGCAGGAGGCTGCTGGAGATTCATTCCCCACACTCCTTGTCATGAGGTGCTCAGAGTGATTGGAAAGGCTGTTGGCAGCAGGCAGTTCTCTGGGTTCAAGCTGTGGAGCTGTCAGCGGGAATGCAAAGGCCAAGCTGGTGAGCCTTTTGTCCTGGTGCCTTTAGTGTGTGAGCAGTCCCTGGTGCCGTTGTCTTTGGATCCTGAGTGTGGGAGAGGCAAGGCTTAGGATGGTGCGTAGAGCTGAGAAGGAAAGTGCCGAGAGCAGCGTGTGTGCTGCTGCTTTGAGGGGTGCAGTTGAAGTTGTAGGCAGCAAGAGCTTTCTCAGCTGGCCCTTTTGTGAGCTCTGCTTTTGCCAGATGACTTCCATCTTACCCTCTTACCATCTTAGCCTCTCATTTTTGCATATCCCAAACCCCCTTCCAAACATCCAGCAGCTGCTTGTAAAGAAGAAGTCCTAGAACAAAAAGCCAGTGCTGCCTTTCATAGCCCCTTTGCTGTCTATGAAGTAGAGGAAAGAAGCTAGTGAGACGCACTTTCTTTCTCAACTCCATAGAGCGCATCCTTCTCTCAAGGTGGCAGAGTCCTTGGCGGAAGTGAAGCATCTGCAGCTGCAGTTCAGACTGAGAGATGTGCCAGGACAGGAAACATTTGCTGACCTTCCCTGTTCCCTGTGCAACATGATTCTCGCATCCCAGTCACTTTCACACACCTTCGGTACCCCTGAGTCCAAGCAGCTAAAGCTCACAGAGACAGAAGTGTCAGGAAGGAAAACGTTGCAAAAGCACCCCCTTCTCTTATCAGCATATAAATTGTGCACAACAGGCTGCGGCACCGAACCTTCCTTCTCAGATAGACATGCCATCACACTTTTCACTCTTGCAGCTCGGTTGAAAAGCTCCAGCAGCTGCTCCCGCAATAGCAAAAGGTTCTAGAAGTGAAAGCCAGTTTGGGGCTGCACCTTCTCCTTGCCGCATGTAAGCCACACCAAACTCCCTGATGCACTCTGTCCTCCCCTTCTCAAAGGAGTAGACGGTGGCATCAGGACACACCTGTGTCCCAGCAGCTGGGTGCCCAGCCGGGAGCAGGAGCAGGGCTGGGGCTGCTCCCAAAGTTGCCCCGCCCCAATGCCAGAGCCGGACATATGCTGAGGGGGGGCTGGATCAGGCTTTATTGTCCAGCTGCATGCCAGGAGTGAGCACAAAATCTACCTGCATTCTCTGCAGCATGCCATCCTGGAGCAGAGCCATTGCCAAAGGAAGCCGTGAGCCCGTGCCAAGCCAGTGCCGGAGTGGGATCCTAGCAGCACCTGTGGAAGCCGGGAGAGAGGAGCCCACCTGGAGCAGGTTCGTGCAGGATTAATCATCCCGTGGCTTCCCACCAGGGTCCTGTTGCTTCCAAAAGGCCCCACAGTGTCACTGTGGCCCCTCGGTTCCACCAGGTTCCATAGCGTCACTGTGGTGCCCAGGGTTCCGTCAGCTTCGCCAGCATCCCCACGGTCTGCAGAGCTCCCCGAGCTTCTGTGGTGTCACAGTGGAGGCAGGGTTGCATCAGGTTCCATAGCATCAGCACGGTCTCCAGGGCTCCCAGAGGTTCTGTGGTGTCACAGTGGAGGCAGGGTTGCATCAGGTTCCATAGCATCACCACAGTCTCCAGGGCTCCCTGAGCTTCTGTGGTGTCACAGTGGAGGCAGGGTTGCATCAGGTTCCATAGCATCACCACGGTCTCCAGAGCTCCCAGAGGTTCTGTGGTGTCACAGAGGAGGCAGGGTTGCATCAGGTTCCATAGCATCACCACGGTCTCCAGGGCTCCAAGAGCTTCTGTGGTGTCACAGAGGAGGCAGGGTTGCATCAGGTTCAATAGCATCAGCACGGTCTCCAGGGCTCCCCTGAGCTTCTGTGGTGGTGTCACAGAGGAGCCAGGCTTCCTTGTAGTTCCCCAGCATCACAAAGGCTCTCCTGGGAGCCACGGGTCACAAAGCACCGTGGGCTCTGTGCAGCCCCGCTGTGTCACAATGGCCGCTGGCTTCCACGAGCCCCCGCAGTGTCCCAGTGGGCCCCGTGGCTTTAGGAGTGGGTGGCTGGGAGTTGGTGCCAGCGGCTGGGGGAGCAGCAGCAGGGACTGTGTGTGGACAGTGCCATGGCCACTTGTGTGGCCACTGGTGTCTCTGTGCCAGGCACAGCCGTGGTGTGTAACACCGGCTCTGGGTCCTTTGGCTGTGCAGGTGGCAGTCACGGCCTGGAGCAGGGCTGCTCCCGGGGGACAGCCTGGGGCAGGAGGCTGCTGGAGATTCATTCCCCACACTCCTTGTCATGAGGTGCTCAGAGTGATTGGAAAGGCTGTTGGCAGCAGGCAGTTCTCTGGGTTCAAGCTGTGGAGCTGTCAGCGGGAATGCAAAGGCCAAGCTGGTGAGCCTTTTGTCCTGGTGCCTTTAGTGTGTGAGCAGTCCCTGGTGCCGTTGTCTTTGGATCCTGAGTGTGGGAGAGGCAAGGCTTAGGATGGTGCGTAGAGCTGAGAAGGAAAGTGCCGAGAGCAGCGTGTGTGCTGCTGCTTTGAGGGGTGCAGTTGAAGTTGTAGGCAGCAAGAGCTTTCTCAGCTGGCCCTTTTGTGAGCTCTGCTTTTGCCAGATGACTTCCATCTTACCCTCTTACCATCTTAGCCTCTCATTTTTGCATATCCCAAACCCCCTTCCAAACATCCAGCAGCTGCTTGTAAAGAAGAAGTCCTAGAACAAAAAGCCAGTGCTGCCTTTCATAGCCCCTTTGCTGTCTATGAAGTAGAGGAAAGAAGCTAGTGAGACGCACTTTCTTTCTCAACTCCATAGAGCGCATCCTTCTCTCAAGGTGGCAGAGTCCTTGGCGGAAGTGAAGCATCTGCAGCTGCAGTTCAGACTGAGAGATGTGCCAGGACAGGAAACATTTGCTGACCTTCCCTGTTCCCTGTGCAACATGATTCTCGCATCCCAGTCACTTTCACATACCTTCGGTATCCCTGAGTCCAAGCAGCTAAAGCTCACAGAGACAGAAGTGTCAGGAAGGAAAACGTTGCAAAAGCACCCCCTTCTCTTATCAGCATATAAATTGTGCACAACAGGCTGCGGCACCGAACCTTCCTTCTCAGATAGACATGCCATCACACTTTTCACTCTTGCAGCTCGGTTGAAAAGCTCCAGCAGCTGCTCCCGCAATAGCAAAAGGTTCTAGAAGTGAAAGCCAGTTTGGGGCTGCACCTTCTCCTTGCCGCATGTAAGCCACACCAAACTCCCTGATGCACTCTGTCCTCCCCTTCTCAAAGGAGTAGACGGTGGCATCAGGACACACCTGTGTCCCAGCAGCTGGGTGCCCAGCCGGGAGCAGGAGCAGGGCTGGGGCTGCTCCCAAAGTTGCCCCGCCCCAATGCCAGAGCCGGACATATGCTGAGGGGGGGCTGGATCAGGCTTTATTGTCCAGCTGCATGCCAGGAGTGAGCACAAAATCTACCTGCATTCTCTGCAGCATGCCATCCTGGAGCAGAGCCATTGCCAAAGGAAGCCGTGAGCCCGTGCCAAGCCAGTGCCGGAGTGGGATCCTAGCAGCACCTGTGGAAGCCGGGAGAGAGGAGCCCACCTGGAGCAGGTTCGTGCAGGATTAATCATCCCGTGGCTTCCCACCAGGGTCCTGTTGCTTCCAAAAGGCCCCACAGTGTCACTGTGGCCCCTCGGTTCCACCAGGTTCCATAGCGTCACTGTGGTGCCCAGGGTTCCGTCAGCTTCGCCAGCATCCCCACGGTCTGCAGAGCTCCCCGAGCTTCTGTGGTGTCACAGTGGAGGCAGGGTTGCATCAGGTTCCATAGCATCAGCACGGTCTCCAGGGCTCCCAGAGGTTCTGTGGTGTCACAGTGGAGGCAGGGTTGCATCAGGTTCCATAGCATCACCACAGTCTCCAGGGCTCCCTGAGCTTCTGTGGTGTCACAGTGGAGGCAGGGTTGCATCAGGTTCCATAGCATCAGCACGGTCTCCAGAGCTCCCAGAGGTTCTGTGGTGTCACAGAGGAGGCAGGGTTGCATCAGGTTCCATAGCATCACCACGGTCTCCAGGGCTCCAAGAGCTTCTGTGGTGTCACAGAGGAGGCAGGGTTGCATCAGGTTCAATAGCATCAGCACGGTCTCCAGGGCTCCCCTGAGCTTCTGTGGTGGTGTCACAGAGGAGCCAGGCTTCCTTGTAGTTCCCCAGCATCACAAAGGCTCTCCTGGGAGCCACGGGTCACAAAGCACCGTGGGCTCTGTGCAGCCCCGCTGTGTCACAATGGCCGCTGGCTTCCACGAGCCCCCGCAGTGTCCCAGTGGGCCCCGTGGCTTTAGGAGTGGGTGGCTGGGAGTTGGTGCCAGCGGCTGGGGGAGCAGCAGCAGGGACTGTGTGTGGACAGTGCCATGGCCACTTGTGTGGCCACTGGTGTCTCTGTGCCAGGCACAGCCGTGGTGTGTAACACCGGCTCTGGGTCCTTTGGCTGTGCAGGTGGCAGTCACGGCCTGGAGCAGGGCTGCTCCCGGGGGACAGCCTGGGGCAGGAGGCTGCTGGAGATTCATTCCCCACACTCCTTGTCATGAGGTGCTCAGAGTGATTGGAAAGGCTGTTGGCAGCAGGCAGTTCTCTGGGTTCAAGCTGTGGAGCTGTCAGCGGGAATGCAAAGGCCAAGCTGGTGAGCCTTTTGTCCTGGTGCCTTTAGTGTGTGAGCAGTCCCTGGTGCCGTTGTCTTTGGATCCTGAGTGTGGGAGAGGCAAGGCTTAGGATGGTGCGTAGAGCTGAGAAGGAAAGTGCCGAGAGCAGCGTGTGTGCTGCTGCTTTGAGGGGTGCAGTTGAAGTTGTAGGCAGCAAGAGCTTTCTCAGCTGGCCCTTTTGTGAGCTCTGCTTTTGCCAGATGACTTCCATCTTACCCTCTTACCATCTTAGCCTCTCATTTTTGCATATCCCAAACCCCCTTCCAAACATCCAGCAGCTGCTTGTAAAGAAGAAGTCCTAGAACAAAAAGCCAGTGCTGCCTTTCATAGCCCCTTTGCTGTCTATGAAGTAGAGGAAAGAAGCTAGTGAGACGCACTTTCTTTCTCAACTCCATAGAGCGCATCCTTCTCTCAAGGTGGCAGAGTCCTTGGCGGAAGTGAAGCATCTGCAGCTGCAGTTCAGACTGAGAGATGTGCCAGGACAGGAAACATTTGCTGACCTTCCCTGTTCCCTGTGCAACATGATTCTCGCATCCCAGTCACTTTCACATACCTTCGGTATCCCTGAGTCCAAGCAGCTAAAGCTCACAGAGACAGAAGTGTCAGGAAGGAAAACGTTGCAAAAGCACCCCCTTCTCTTATCAGCATATAAATTGTGCACAACAGGCTGCGGCACCGAACCTTCCTTCTCAGATAGACATGCCATCACACTTTTCACTCTTGCAGCTCGGTTGAAAAGCTCCAGCAGCTGCTCCCGCAATAGCAAAAGGTTCTAGAAGTGAAAGCCAGTTTGGGGCTGCACCTTCTCCTTGCCGCATGTAAGCCACACCAAACTCCCTGATGCACTCTGTCCTCCCCTTCTCAAAGGAGTAGACGGTGGCATCAGGACACACCTGTGTCCCAGCAGCTGGGTGCCCAGCCGGGAGCAGGAGCAGGGCTGGGGCTGCTCCCAAAGTTGCCCCGCCCCAATGCCAGAGCCGGACATATGCTGAGGGGGGGCTGGATCAGGCTTTATTGTCCAGCTGCATGCCAGGAGTGAGCACAAAATCTACCTGCATTCTCTGCAGCATGCCATCCTGGAGCAGAGCCATTGCCAAAGGAAGCCGTGAGCCCGTGCCAAGCCAGTGCCGGAGTGGGATCCTAGCAGCACCTGTGGAAGCCGGGAGAGAGGAGCCCACCTGGAGCAGGTTCGTGCAGGATTAATCATCCCGTGGCTTCCCACCAGGGTCCTGTTGCTTCCAAAAGGCCCCACAGTGTCACTGTGGCCCCTCGGTTCCACCAGGTTCCATAGCGTCACTGTGGTGCCCAGGGTTCCGTCAGCTTCGCCAGCATCCCCACGGTCTGCAGAGCTCCCCGAGCTTCTGTGGTGTCACAGTGGAGGCAGGGTTGCATCAGGTTCCATAGCATCAGCACGGTCTCCAGGGCTCCCAGAGGTTCTGTGGTGTCACAGTGGAGGCAGGGTTGCATCAGGTTCCATAGCATCACCACAGTCTCCAGGGCTCCCTGAGCTTCTGTGGTGTCACAGTGGAGGCAGGGTTGCATCAGGTTCCATAGCATCAGCACGGTCTCCAGGGCTCCCAGAGGTTCTGTGGTGTCACAGAGGAGGCAGGGTTGCATCAGGTTCCATAGCATCACCACGGTCTCCAGGGCTCCAAGAGCTTCTGTGGTGTCACAGAGGAGGCAGGGTTGCATCAGGTTCAATAGCATCAGCACGGTCTCCAGGGCTCCCCTGAGCTTCTGTGGTGGTGTCACAGAGGAGCCAGGCTTCCTTGTAGTTCCCCAGCATCACAAAGGCTCTCCTGGGAGCCACGGGTCACAAAGCACCGTGGGCTCTGTGCAGCCCCGCTGTGTCACAATGGCCGCTGGCTTCCACGAGCCCCCGCAGTGTCCCAGTGGGCCCCGTGGCTTTAGGAGTGGGTGGCTGGGAGTTGGTGCCAGCGGCTGGGGGAGCAGCAGCAGGGACTGTGTGTGGACAGTGCCATGGCCACTTGTGTGGCCACTGGTGTCTCTGTGCCAGGCACAGCCGTGGTGTGTAACACCGGCTCTGGGTCCTTTGGCTGTGCAGGTGGCAGTCACGGCCTGGAGCAGGGCTGCTCCCGGGGGACAGCCTGGGGCAGGAGGCTGCTGGAGATTCATTCCCCACACTCCTTGTCATGAGGTGCTCAGAGTGATTGGAAAGGCTGTTGGCAGCAGGCAGTTCTCTGGGTTCAAGCTGTGGAGCTGTCAGCGGGAATGCAAAGGCCAAGCTGGTGAGCCTTTTGTCCTGGTGCCTTTAGTGTGTGAGCAGTCCCTGGTGCCGTTGTCTTTGGATCCTGAGTGTGGGAGAGGCAAGGCTTAGGATGGTGCGTAGAGCTGAGAAGGAAAGTGCCGAGAGCAGCGTGTGTGCTGCTGCTTTGAGGGGTGCAGTTGAAGTTGTAGGCAGCAAGAGCTTTCTCAGCTGGCCCTTTTGTGAGCTCTGCTTTTGCCAGATGACTTCCATCTTACCCTCTTACCATCTTAGCCTCTCATTTTTGCATATCCCAAACCCCCTTCCAAACATCCAGCAGCTGCTTGTAAAGAAGAAGTCCTAGAACAAAAAGCCAGTGCTGCCTTTCATAGCCCCTTTGCTGTCTATGAAGTAGAGGAAAGAAGCTAGTGAGACGCACTTTCTTTCTCAACTCCATAGAGCGCATCCTTCTCTCAAGGTGGCAGAGTCCTTGGCGGAAGTGAAGCATCTGCAGCTGCAGTTCAGACTGAGAGATGTGCCAGGACAGGAAACATTTGCTGACCTTCCCTGTTCCCTGTGCAACATGATTCTCGCATCCCAGTCACTTTCACATACCTTCGGTATCCCTGAGTCCAAGCAGCTAAAGCTCACAGAGACAGAAGTGTCAGGAAGGAAAACGTTGCAAAAGCACCCCCTTCTCTTATCAGCATATAAATTGTGCACAACAGGCTGCGGCACCGAACCTTCCTTCTCAGATAGACATGCCATCACACTTTTCACTCTTGCAGCTCGGTTGAAAAGCTCCAGCAGCTGCTCCCGCAATAGCAAAAGGTTCTAGAAGTGAAAGCCAGTTTGGGGCTGCACCTTCTCCTTGCCGCATGTAAGCCACACCAAACTCCCTGATGCACTCTGTCCTCCCCTTCTCAAAGGAGTAGACGGTGGCATCAGGACACACCTGTGTCCCAGCAGCTGGGTGCCCAGCCGGGAGCAGGAGCAGGGCTGGGGCTGCTCCCAAAGTTGCCCCGCCCCAATGCCAGAGCCGGACATATGCTGAGGGGGGGCTGGATCAGGCTTTATTGTCCAGCTGCATGCCAGGAGTGAGCACAAAATCTACCTGCATTCTCTGCAGCATGCCATCCTGGAGCAGAGCCATTGCCAAAGGAAGCCGTGAGCCCGTGCCAAGCCAGTGCCGGAGTGGGATCCTAGCAGCACCTGTGGAAGCCGGGAGAGAGGAGCCCACCTGGAGCAGGTTCGTGCAGGATTAATCATCCCGTGGCTTCCCACCAGGGTCCTGTTGCTTCCAAAAGGCCCCACAGTGTCACTGTGGCCCCTCGGTTCCACCAGGTTCCATAGCGTCACTGTGGTGCCCAGGGTTCCGTCAGCTTCGCCAGCATCCCCACGGTCTGCAGAGCTCCCCGAGCTTCTGTGGTGTCACAGTGGAGGCAGGGTTGCATCAGGTTCCATAGCATCACCACGGTCTCCAGGGCTCCCAGAGGTTCTGTGGTGTCACAGTGGAGGCAGGGTTGCATCAGGTTCCATAGCATCAGCACAGTCTCCAGGGCTCCCTGAGCTTCTGTGGTGTCACAGTGGAGGCAGGGTTGCATCAGGTTCCATAGCATCAGCACGGTCTCCAGGGCTCCCAGAGGTTCTGTGGTGTCACAGAGGAGGCAGGGTTGCATCAGGTTCCATAGCATCACCACGGTCTCCAGGGCTCCCCTGAGCTTCTGTGGTGGTGTCACAGAGGAGCCAGGCTTCCTTGTAGTTCCCCAGCATCACAAAGGCTCTCCTGGGAGCCACGGGTCACAAAGCACCGTGGGCTCTGTGCAGCCCCGCTGTGTCACAATGGCCGCTGGCTTCCACGAGCCCCCGCAGTGTCCCAGTGGGCCCCGTGGCTTTAGGAGTGGGTGGCTGGGAGTTGGTGCCAGCGGCTGGGGGAGCAGCAGCAGGGACTGTGTGTGGACAGTGCCATGGCCACTTGTGTGGCCACTGGTGTCTCTGTGCCAGGCACAGCCGTGGTGTGTAACACCGGCTCCGGGTCCTTTGGCTGTGCAGGTGGCAGTCACGGCCTGGAGCAGGGCTGCTCCCGGGGGACAGCCTGGGGCAGGAGGCTGCTGGAGATTCATTCCCCACACTCCTTGTCATGAGGTGCTCAGAGTGATTGGAAAGGCTGTTGGCAGCAGGCAGTTCTCTGGGTTCAAGCTGTGGAGCTGTCAGCGGGAATGCAAAGGCCAAGCTGGTGAGCCTTTTGTCCTGGTGCCTTTAGTGTGTGAGCAGTCCCTGGTGCCGTTGTCTTTGGATCCTGAGTGTGGGAGAGGCAAGGCTTAGGATGGTGCGTAGAGCTGAGAAGGAAAGTGCCGAGAGCAGCGTGTGTGCTGCTGCTTTGAGGGGTGCAGTTGAAGTTGTAGGCAGCAAGAGCTTTCTCAGCTGGCCCTTTTGTGAGCTCTGCTTTTGCCAGATGACTTCCATCTTACCCTCTTACCATCTTAGCCTCTCATTTTTGCATATCCCAAACCCCCTTCCAAACATCCAGCAGCTGCTTGTAAAGAAGAAGTCCTAGAACAAAAAGCCAGTGCTGCCTTTCATAGCCCCTTTGCTGTCTATGAAGTAGAGGAAAGAAGCTAGTGAGACGCACTTTCTTTCTCAACTCCATAGAGCGCATCCTTCTCTCAAGGTGGCAGAGTCCTTGGCGGAAGTGAAGCATCTGCAGCTGCAGTTCAGACTGAGAGATGTGCCAGGACAGGAAACATTTGCTGACCTTCCCTGTTCCCTGTGCAACATGATTCTCGCATCCCAGTCACTTTCACACACCTTCGGTACCCCTGAGTCCAAGCAGCTAAAGCTCACAGAGACAGAAGTGTCAGGAAGGAAAACGTTGCAAAAGCACCCCCTTCTCTTATCAGCATATAAATTGTGCACAACAGGCTGCGGCACCGAACCTTCCTTCTCAGATAGACATGCCATCACACTTTTCACTCTTGCAGCTCGGTTGAAAAGCTCCAGCAGCTGCTCCCGCAATAGCAAAAGGTTCTAGAAGTGAAAGCCAGTTTGGGGCTGCACCTTCTCCTTGCCGCATGTAAGCCACACCAAACTCCCTGATGCACTCTGTCCTCCCCTTCTCAAAGGAGTAGACGGTGGCATCAGGACACACCTGTGTCCCAGCAGCTGGGTGCCCAGCCGGGAGCAGGAGCAGGGCTGGGGCTGCTCCCAAAGTTGCCCCGCCCCAATGCCAGAGCCGGACATATGCTGAGGGGGGGCTGGATCAGGCTTTATTGTCCAGCTGCATGCCAGGAGTGAGCACAAAATCTACCTGCATTCTCTGCAGCATGCCATCCTGGAGCAGAGCCATTGCCAAAGGAAGCCGTGAGCCCGTGCCAAGCCAGTGCCGGAGTGGGATCCTAGCAGCACCTGTGGAAGCCGGGAGAGAGGAGCCCACCTGGAGCAGGTTCGTGCAGGATTAATCATCCCGTGGCTTCCCACCAGGGTCCTGTTGCTTCCAAAAGGCCCCACAGTGTCACTGTGGCCCCTCGGTTCCACCAGGTTCCATAGCGTCACTGTGGTGCCCAGGGTTCCGTCAGCTTCGCCAGCATCCCCACGGTCTGCAGAGCTCCCCGAGCTTCTGTGGTGTCACAGTGGAGGCAGGGTTGCATCAGGTTCCATAGCATCAGCACGGTCTCCAGGGCTCCCAGAGGTTCTGTGGTGTCACAGTGGAGGCAGGGTTGCATCAGGTTCCATAGCATCACCACAGTCTCCAGGGCTCCCTGAGCTTCTGTGGTGTCACAGTGGAGGCAGGGTTGCATCAGGTTCCATAGCATCAGCACGGTCTCCAGGGCTCCCAGAGGTTCTGTGGTGTCACAGAGGAGGCAGGGTTGCATCAGGTTCCATAGCATCACCACGGTCTCCAGGGCTCCAAGAGCTTCTGTGGTGTCACAGAGGAGGCAGGGTTGCATCAGGTTCAATAGCATCAGCACGGTCTCCAGGGCTCCCCTGAGCTTCTGTGGTGGTGTCACAGAGGAGCCAGGCTTCCTTGTAGTTCCCCAGCATCACAAAGGCTCTCCTGGGAGCCACGGGTCACAAAGCACCGTGGGCTCTGTGCAGCCCCGCTGTGTCACAATGGCCGCTGGCTTCCACGAGCCCCCGCAGTGTCCCAGTGGGCCCCGTGGCTTTAGGAGTGGGTGGCTGGGAGTTGGTGCCAGCGGCTGGGGGAGCAGCAGCAGGGACTGTGTGTGGACAGTGCCATGGCCACTTGTGTGGCCACTGGTGTCTCTGTGCCAGGCACAGCCGTGGTGTGTAACACCGGCTCCGGGTCCTTTGGCTGTGCAGGTGGCAGTCACGGCCTGGAGCAGGGCTGCTCCCGGGGGACAGCCTGGGGCAGGAGGCTGCTGGAGATTCATTCCCCACACTCCTTGTCATGAGGTGCTCAGAGTGATTGGAAAGGCTGTTGGCAGCAGGCAGTTCTCTGGGTTCAAGCTGTGGAGCTGTCAGCGGGAATGCAAAGGCCAAGCTGGTGAGCCTTTTGTCCTGGTGCCTTTAGTGTGTGAGCAGTCCCTGGTGCCGTTGTCTTTGGATCCTGAGTGTGGGAGAGGCAAGGCTTAGGATGGTGCGTAGAGCTGAGAAGGAAAGTGCCGAGAGCAGCGTGTGTGCTGCTGCTTTGAGGGGTGCAGTTGAAGTTGTAGGCAGCAAGAGCTTTCTCAGCTGGCCCTTTTGTGAGCTCTGCTTTTGCCAGATGACTTCCATCTTACCCTCTTACCATCTTAGCCTCTCATTTTTGCATATCCCAAACCCCCTTCCAAACATCCAGCAGCTGCTTGTAAAGAAGAAGTCCTAGAACAAAAAGCCAGTGCTGCCTTTCATAGCCCCTTTGCTGTCTATGAAGTAGAGGAAAGAAGCTAGTGAGACGCACTTTCTTTCTCAACTCCATAGAGCGCATCCTTCTCTCAAGGTGGCAGAGTCCTTGGCGGAAGTGAAGCATCTGCAGCTGCAGTTCAGACTGAGAGATGTGCCAGGACAGGAAACATTTGCTGACCTTCCCTGTTCCCTGTGCAACATGATTCTCGCATCCCAGTCACTTTCACATACCTTCGGTATCCCTGAGTCCAAGCAGCTAAAGCTCACAGAGACAGAAGTGTCAGGAAGGAAAACGTTGCAAAAGCACCCCCTTCTCTTATCAGCATATAAATTGTGCACAACAGGCTGCGGCACCGAACCTTCCTTCTCAGATAGACATGCCATCACACTTTTCACTCTTGCAGCTCGGTTGAAAAGCTCCAGCAGCTGCTCCCGCAATAGCAAAAGGTTCTAGAAGTGAAAGCCAGTTTGGGGCTGCACCTTCTCCTTGCCGCATGTAAGCCACACCAAACTCCCTGATGCACTCTGTCCTCCCCTTCTCAAAGGAGTAGACGGTGGCATCAGGACACACCTGTGTCCCAGCAGCTGGGTGCCCAGCCGGGAGCAGGAGCAGGGCTGGGGCTGCTCCCAAAGTTGCCCCGCCCCAATGCCAGAGCCGGACATATGCTGAGGGGGGGCTGGATCAGGCTTTATTGTCCAGCTGCATGCCAGGAGTGAGCACAAAATCTACCTGCATTCTCTGCAGCATGCCATCCTGGAGCAGAGCCATTGCCAAAGGAAGCCGTGAGCCCGTGCCAAGCCAGTGCCGGAGTGGGATCCTAGCAGCACCTGTGGAAGCCGGGAGAGAGGAGCCCACCTGGAGCAGGTTCGTGCAGGATTAATCATCCCGTGGCTTCCCACCAGGGTCCTGTTGCTTCCAAAAGGCCCCACAGTGTCACTGTGGCCCCTCGGTTCCACCAGGTTCCATAGCGTCACTGTGGTGCCCAGGGTTCCGTCAGCTTCGCCAGCATCCCCACGGTCTGCAGAGCTCCCCGAGCTTCTGTGGTGTCACAGTGGAGGCAGGGTTGCATCAGGTTCCATAGCATCAGCACGGTCTCCAGGGCTCCCAGAGGTTCTGTGGTGTCACAGTGGAGGCAGGGTTGCATCAGGTTCCATAGCATCACCACGGTCTCCAGGGCTCCCAGAGGTTCTGTGGTGTCACAGTGGAGGCAGGGTTGCATCAGGTTCCATAGCATCAGCACGGTCTCCAGGGCTCCCAGAGGTTCTGTGGTGTCACAGAGGAGGCAGGGTTGCATCAGGTTCCATAGCATCAGCACGGTCTCCAGGGCTCCCAGAGGTTCTGTGGTGTCACAGAGGAGGCAGGGTTGCATCAGGTTCCATAGCATCAGCACGGTCTCCCCTGAGCTTCTGTGGTGGTGTCACAGAGGAGCCAGGCTTCCTTGTAGTTCCCCAGCATCACAAAGGCTCTCCTGGGAGCCACGGGTCACAAAGCACCGTGGGCTCTGTGCAGCCCCGCTGTGTCACAATGGCCGCTGGCTTCCACGAGCCCCCGCAGTGTCCCAGTGGGCCCCGTGGCTTTAGGAGTGGGTGGCTGGGAGTTGGTGCCAGCGGCTGGGGGAGCAGCAGCAGGGACTGTGTGTGGACAGTGCCATGGCCACTTGTGTGGCCACTGGTGTCTCTGTGCCAGGCACAGCCGTGGTGTGTAACACCGGCTCCGGGTCCTTTGGCTGTGCAGGTGGCAGTCACGGCCTGGAGCAGGGCTGCTCCCGGGGGACAGCCTGGGGCAGGAGGCTGCTGGAGATTCATTCCCCACACTCCTTGTCATGAGGTGCTCAGAGTGATTGGAAAGGCTGTTGGCAGCAGGCAGTTCTCTGGGTTCAAGCTGTGGAGCTGTCAGCGGGAATGCAAAGGCCAAGCTGGTGAGCCTTTTGTCCTGGTGCCTTTAGTGTGTGAGCAGTCCCTGGTGCCGTTGTCTTTGGATCCTGAGTGTGGGAGAGGCAAGGCTTAGGATGGTGCGTAGAGCTGAGAAGGAAAGTGCCGAGAGCAGCGTGTGTGCTGCTGCTTTGAGGGGTGCAGTTGAAGTTGTAGGCAGCAAGAGCTTTCTCAGCTGGCCCTTTTGTGAGCTCTGCTTTTGCCAGATGACTTCCATCTTACCCTCTTACCATCTTAGCCTCTCATTTTTGCATATCCCAAACCCCCTTCCAAACATCCAGCAGCTGCTTGTAAAGAAGAAGTCCTAGAACAAAAAGCCAGTGCTGCCTTTCATAGCCCCTTTGCTGTCTATGAAGTAGAGGAAAGAAGCTAGTGAGACGCACTTTCTTTCTCAACTCCATAGAGCGCATCCTTCTCTCAAGGTGGCAGAGTCCTTGGCGGAAGTGAAGCATCTGCAGCTGCAGTTCAGACTGAGAGATGTGCCAGGACAGGAAACATTTGCTGACCTTCCCTGTTCCCTGTGCAACATGATTCTCGCATCCCAGTCACTTTCACACACCTTCGGTACCCCTGAGTCCAAGCAGCTAAAGCTCACAGAGACAGAAGTGTCAGGAAGGAAAACGTTGCAAAAGCACCCCCTTCTCTTATCAGCATATAAATTGTGCACAACAGGCTGCGGCACCGAACCTTCCTTCTCAGATAGACATGCCATCACACTTTTCACTCTTGCAGCTCGGTTGAAAAGCTCCAGCAGCTGCTCCCGCAATAGCAAAAGGTTCTAGAAGTGAAAGCCAGTTTGGGGCTGCACCTTCTCCTTGCCGCATGTAAGCCACACCAAACTCCCTGATGCACTCTGTCCTCCCCTTCTCAAAGGAGTAGACGGTGGCATCAGGACACACCTGTGTCCCAGCAGCTGGGTGCCCAGCCGGGAGCAGGAGCAGGGCTGGGGCTGCTCCCAAAGTTGCCCCGCCCCAATGCCAGAGCCGGACATATGCTGAGGGGGGGCTGGATCAGGCTTTATTGTCCAGCTGCATGCCAGGAGTGAGCACAAAATCTACCTGCATTCTCTGCAGCATGCCATCCTGGAGCAGAGCCATTGCCAAAGGAAGCCGTGAGCCCGTGCCAAGCCAGTGCCGGAGTGGGATCCTAGCAGCACCTGTGGAAGCCGGGAGAGAGGAGCCCACCTGGAGCAGGTTCGTGCAGGATTAATCATCCCGTGGCTTCCCACCAGGGTCCTGTTGCTTCCAAAAGGCCCCACAGTGTCACTGTGGCCCCTCGGTTCCACCAGGTTCCATAGCGTCACTGTGGTGCCCAGGGTTCCGTCAGCTTCGCCAGCATCCCCACGGTCTGCAGAGCTCCCCGAGCTTCTGTGGTGTCACAGTGGAGGCAGGGTTGCATCAGGTTCCATAGCATCAGCACGGTCTCCAGGGCTCCCAGAGGTTCTGTGGTGTCACAGTGGAGGCAGGGTTGCATCAGGTTCCATAGCATCACCACAGTCTCCAGGGCTCCCTGAGCTTCTGTGGTGTCACAGTGGAGGCAGGGTTGCATCAGGTTCCATAGCATCAGCACGGTCTCCAGGGCTCCCAGAGGTTCTGTGGTGTCACAGAGGAGGCAGGGTTGCATCAGGTTCCATAGCATCACCACGGTCTCCAGGGCTCCAAGAGCTTCTGTGGTGTCACAGAGGAGGCAGGGTTGCATCAGGTTCAATAGCATCAGCACGGTCTCCAGGGCTCCCCTGAGCTTCTGTGGTGGTGTCACAGAGGAGCCAGGCTTCCTTGTAGTTCCCCAGCATCACAAAGGCTCTCCTGGGAGCCACGGGTCACAAAGCACCGTGGGCTCTGTGCAGCCCCGCTGTGTCACAATGGCCGCTGGCTTCCACGAGCCCCCGCAGTGTCCCAGTGGGCCCCGTGGCTTTAGGAGTGGGTGGCTGGGAGTTGGTGCCAGCGGCTGGGGGAGCAGCAGCAGGGACTGTGTGTGGACAGTGCCATGGCCACTTGTGTGGCCACTGGTGTCTCTGTGCCAGGCACAGCCGTGGTGTGTAACACCGGCTCCGGGTCCTTTGGCTGTGCAGGTGGCAGTCACGGCCTGGAGCAGGGCTGCTCCCGGGGGACAGCCTGGGGCAGGAGGCTGCTGGAGATTCATTCCCCACACTCCTTGTCATGAGGTGCTCAGAGTGATTGGAAAGGCTGTTGGCAGCAGGCAGTTCTCTGGGTTCAAGCTGTGGAGCTGTCAGCGGGAATGCAAAGGCCAAGCTGGTGAGCCTTTTGTCCTGGTGCCTTTAGTGTGTGAGCAGTCCCTGGTGCCGTTGTCTTTGGATCCTGAGTGTGGGAGAGGCAAGGCTTAGGATGGTGCGTAGAGCTGAGAAGGAAAGTGCCGAGAGCAGCGTGTGTGCTGCTGCTTTGAGGGGTGCAGTTGAAGTTGTAGGCAGCAAGAGCTTTCTCAGCTGGCCCTTTTGTGAGCTCTGCTTTTGCCAGATGACTTCCATCTTACCCTCTTACCATCTTAGCCTCTCATTTTTGCATATCCCAAACCCCCTTCCAAACATCCAGCAGCTGCTTGTAAAGAAGAAGTCCTAGAACAAAAAGCCAGTGCTGCCTTTCATAGCCCCTTTGCTGTCTATGAAGTAGAGGAAAGAAGCTAGTGAGACGCACTTTCTTTCTCAACTCCATAGAGCGCATCCTTCTCTCAAGGTGTCAGAGTCCTTGGCGGAAGTGAAGCATCTGCAGCTGCAGTTCAGACTGAGAGATGTGCCAGGACAGGAAACATTTGCTGACCTTCCCTGTTCCCTGTGCAACATGATTCTCGCATCCCAGTCACTTTCACATACCTTCGGTATCCCTGAGTCCAAGCAGCTAAAGCTCACAGAGACAGAAGTGTCAGGAAGGAAAACGTTGCAAAAGCACCCCCTTCTCTTATCAGCATATAAATTGTGCACAACAGGCTGCGGCACCGAACCTTCCTTCTCAGATAGACATGCCATCACACTTTTCACTCTTGCAGCTCGGTTGAAAAGCTCCAGCAGCTGCTCCCGCAATAGCAAAAGGTTCTAGAAGTGAAAGCCAGTTTGGGGCTGCACCTTCTCCTTGCCGCATGTAAGCCACACCAAACTCCCTGATGCACTCTGTCCTCCCCTTCTCAAAGGAGTAGACGGTGGCATCAGGACACACCTGTGTCCCAGCAGCTGGGTGCCCAGCCGGGAGCAGGAGCAGGGCTGGGGCTGCTCCCAAAGTTGCCCCGCCCCAATGCCAGAGCCGGACATATGCTGAGGGGGGGCTGGATCAGGCTTTATTGTCCAGCTGCATGCCAGGAGTGAGCACAAAATCTACCTGCATTCTCTGCAGCATGCCATCCTGGAGCAGAGCCATTGCCAAAGGAAGCCGTGAGCCCGTGCCAAGCCAGTGCCGGAGTGGGATCCTAGCAGCACCTGTGGAAGCCGGGAGAGAGGAGCCCACCTGGAGCAGGTTCGTGCAGGATTAATCATCCCGTGGCTTCCCACCAGGGTCCTGTTGCTTCCAAAAGGCCCCACAGTGTCACTGTGGCCCCTCGGTTCCACCAGGTTCCATAGCGTCACTGTGGTGCCCAGGGTTCCGTCAGCTTCGCCAGCATCCCCACGGTCTGCAGAGCTCCCCGAGCTTCTGTGGTGTCACAGTGGAGGCAGGGTTGCATCAGGTTCCATAGCATCAGCACGGTCTCCAGGGCTCCCAGAGGTTCTGTGGTGTCACAGTGGAGGCAGGGTTGCATCAGGTTCCATAGCATCACCACGGTCTCCAGGGCTCCCAGAGGTTCTGTGGTGTCACAGTGGAGGCAGGGTTGCATCAGGTTCCATAGCATCAGCACGGTCTCCAGGGCTCCCAGAGGTTCTGTGGTGTCACAGAGGAGGCAGGGTTGCATCAGGTTCCATAGCATCAGCACGGTCTCCAGGGCTCCCAGAGGTTCTGTGGTGTCACAGAGGAGGCAGGGTTGCATCAGGTTCCATAGCATCAGCACGGTCTCCAGGGCTCCCCTGAGCTTCTGTGGTGGTGTCACAGAGGAGCCAGGCTTCCTTGTAGTTCCCCAGCATCACAAAGGCTCTCCTGGGAGCCACGGGTCACAAAGCACCGTGGGCTCTGTGCAGCCCCGCTGTGTCACAATGGCCGCTGGCTTCCACGAGCCCCCGCAGTGTCCCAGTGGGCCCCGTGGCTTTAGGAGTGGGTGGCTGGGAGTTGGTGCCAGCGGCTGGGGGAGCAGCAGCAGGGACTGTGTGTGGACAGTGCCATGGCCACTTGTGTGGCCACTGGTGTCTCTGTGCCAGGCACAGCCGTGGTGTGTAACACCGGCTCCGGGTCCTTTGGCTGTGCAGGTGGCAGTCACGGCCTGGAGCAGGGCTGCTCCCGGGGGACAGCCTGGGGCAGGAGGCTGCTGGAGATTCATTCCCCACACTCCTTGTCATGAGGTGCTCAGAGTGATTGGAAAGGCTGTTGGCAGCAGGCAGTTCTCTGGGTTCAAGCTGTGGAGCTGTCAGCGGGAATGCAAAGGCCAAGCTGGTGAGCCTTTTGTCCTGGTGCCTTTAGTGTGTGAGCAGTCCCTGGTGCCGTTGTCTTTGGATCCTGAGTGTGGGAGAGGCAAGGCTTAGGATGGTGCGTAGAGCTGAGAAGGAAAGTGCCGAGAGCAGCGTGTGTGCTGCTGCTTTGAGGGGTGCAGTTGAAGTTGTAGGCAGCAAGAGCTTTCTCAGCTGGCCCTTTTGTGAGCTCTGCTTTTGCCAGATGACTTCCATCTTACCCTCTTACCATCTTAGCCTCTCATTTTTGCATATCCCAAACCCCCTTCCAAACATCCAGCAGCTGCTTGTAAAGAAGAAGTCCTAGAACAAAAAGCCAGTGCTGCCTTTCATAGCCCCTTTGCTGTCTATGAAGTAGAGGAAAGAAGCTAGTGAGACGCACTTTCTTTCTCAACTCCATAGAGCGCATCCTTCTCTCAAGGTGGCAGAGTCCTTGGCGGAAGTGAAGCATCTGCAGCTGCAGTTCAGACTGAGAGATGTGCCAGGACAGGAAACATTTGCTGACCTTCCCTGTTCCCTGTGCAACATGATTCTCGCATCCCAGTCACTTTCACATACCTTCGGTATCCCTGAGTCCAAGCAGCTAAAGCTCACAGAGACAGAAGTGTCAGGAAGGAAAACGTTGCAAAAGCACCCCCTTCTCTTATCAGCATATAAATTGTGCACAACAGGCTGCGGCACCGAACCTTCCTTCTCAGATAGACATGCCATCACACTTTTCACTCTTGCAGCTCGGTTGAAAAGCTCCAGCAGCTGCTCCCGCAATAGCAAAAGGTTCTAGAAGTGAAAGCCAGTTTGGGGCTGCACCTTCTCCTTGCCGCATGTAAGCCACACCAAACTCCCTGATGCACTCTGTCCTCCCCTTCTCAAAGGAGTAGACGGTGGCATCAGGACACACCTGTGTCCCAGCAGCTGGGTGCCCAGCCGGGAGCAGGAGCAGGGCTGGGGCTGCTCCCAAAGTTGCCCCGCCCCAATGCCAGAGCCGGACATATGCTGAGGGGGGGCTGGATCAGGCTTTATTGTCCAGCTGCATGCCAGGAGTGAGCACAAAATCTACCTGCATTCTCTGCAGCATGCCATCCTGGAGCAGAGCCATTGCCAAAGGAAGCCGTGAGCCCGTGCCAAGCCAGTGCCGGAGTGGGATCCTAGCAGCACCTGTGGAAGCCGGGAGAGAGGAGCCCACCTGGAGCAGGTTCGTGCAGGATTAATCATCCCGTGGCTTCCCACCAGGGTCCTGTTGCTTCCAAAAGGCCCCACAGTGTCACTGTGGCCCCTCGGTTCCACCAGGTTCCATAGCGTCACTGTGGTGCCCAGGGTTCCGTCAGCTTCGCCAGCATCCCCACGGTCTGCAGAGCTCCCCGAGCTTCTGTGGTGTCACAGTGGAGGCAGGGTTGCATCAGGTTCCATAGCATCAGCACGGTCTCCAGGGCTCCCAGAGGTTCTGTGGTGTCACAGTGGAGGCAGGGTTGCATCAGGTTCCATAGCATCACCACAGTCTCCAGGGCTCCCTGAGCTTCTGTGGTGTCACAGTGGAGGCAGGGTTGCATCAGGTTCCATAGCATCAGCACGGTCTCCAGAGCTCCCAGAGGTTCTGTGGTGTCACAGAGGAGGCAGGGTTGCATCAGGTTCCATAGCATCACCACGGTCTCCAGGGCTCCAAGAGCTTCTGTGGTGTCACAGAGGAGGCAGGGTTGCATCAGGTTCAATAGCATCAGCACGGTCTCCAGGGCTCCCCTGAGCTTCTGTGGTGGTGTCACAGAGGAGCCAGGCTTCCTTGTAGTTCCCCAGCATCACAAAGGCTCTCCTGGGAGCCACGGGTCACAAAGCACCGTGGGCTCTGTGCAGCCCCGCTGTGTCACAATGGCCGCTGGCTTCCACGAGCCCCCGCAGTGTCCCAGTGGGCCCCGTGGCTTTAGGAGTGGGTGGCTGGGAGTTGGTGCCAGCGGCTGGGGGAGCAGCAGCAGGGACTGTGTGTGGACAGTGCCATGGCCACTTGTGTGGCCACTGGTGTCTCTGTGCCAGGCACAGCCGTGGTGTGTAACACTGGCTCTGGGTCCTTTGGCTGTGCAGGTGGCAGTCACGGCCTGGAGCAGGGCTGCTCCCGGGGGACAGCCTGGGGCAGGAGGCTGCTGGAGATTCATTCCCCACACTCCTTGTCATGAGGTGCTCAGAGTGATTGGAAAGGCTGTTGGCAGCAGGCAGTTCTCTGGGTTCAAGCTGTGGAGCTGTCAGCGGGAATGCAAAGGCCAAGCTGGTGAGCCTTTTGTCCTGGTGCCTTTAGTGTGTGAGCAGTCCCTGGTGCCGTTGTCTTTGGATCCTGAGTGTGGGAGAGGCAAGGCTTAGGATGGTGCGTAGAGCTGAGAAGGAAAGTGCCGAGAGCAGCGTGTGTGCTGCTGCTTTGAGGGGTGCAGTTGAAGTTGTAGGCAGCAAGAGCTTTCTCAGCTGGCCCTTTTGTGAGCTCTGCTTTTGCCAGATGACTTCCATCTTACCCTCTTACCATCTTAGCCTCTCATTTTTGCATATCCCAAACCCCCTTCCAAACATCCAGCAGCTGCTTGTAAAGAAGAAGTCCTAGAACAAAAAGCCAGTGCTGCCTTTCATAGCCCCTTTGCTGTCTATGAAGTAGAGGAAAGAAGCTAGTGAGACGCACTTTCTTTCTCAACTCCATAGAGCGCATCCTTCTCTCAAGGTGGCAGAGTCCTTGGCGGAAGTGAAGCATCTGCAGCTGCAGTTCAGACTGAGAGATGTGCCAGGACAGGAAACATTTGCTGACCTTCCCTGTTCCCTGTGCAACATGATTCTCGCATCCCAGTCACTTTCACATACCTTCGGTATCCCTGAGTCCAAGCAGCTAAAGCTCACAGAGACAGAAGTGTCAGGAAGGAAAACGTTGCAAAAGCACCCCCTTCTCTTATCAGCATATAAATTGTGCACAACAGGCTGCGGCACCGAACCTTCCTTCTCAGATAGACATGCCATCACACTTTTCACTCTTGCAGCTCGGTTGAAAAGCTCCAGCAGCTGCTCCCGCAATAGCAAAAGGTTCTAGAAGTGAAAGCCAGTTTGGGGCTGCACCTTCTCCTTGCCGCATGTAAGCCACACCAAACTCCCTGATGCACTCTGTCCTCCCCTTCTCAAAGGAGTAGACGGTGGCATCAGGACACACCTGTGTCCCAGCAGCTGGGTGCCCAGCCGGGAGCAGGAGCAGGGCTGGGGCTGCTCCCAAAGTTGCCCCGCCCCAATACCAGAGCCGGACATATGCTGAGGGGGGGCTGGATCAGGCTTTATTGTCCAGCTGCATGCCAGGAGTGAGCACAAAATCTACCTGCATTCTCTGCAGCATGCCATCCTGGAGCAGAGCCATTGCCAAAGGAAGCCGTGAGCCCGTGCCAAGCCAGTGCCGGAGTGGGATCCTAGCAGCACCTGTGGAAGCCGGGAGAGAGGAGCCCACCTGGAGCAGGTTCGTGCAGGATTAATCATCCCGTGGCTTCCCACCAGGGTCCTGTTGCTTCCAAAAGGCCCCACAGTGTCACTGTGGCCCCTCGGTTCCACCAGGTTCCATAGCGTCACTGTGGTGCCCAGGGTTCCGTCAGCTTCGCCAGCATCCCCACGGTCTGCAGAGCTCCCCGAGCTTCTGTGGTGTCACAGTGGAGGCAGGGTTGCATCAGGTTCCATAGCATCAGCACGGTCTCCAGGGCTCCCAGAGGTTCTGTGGTGTCACAGTGGAGGCAGGGTTGCATCAGGTTCCATAGCATCACCACAGTCTCCAGGGCTCCCTGAGCTTCTGTGGTGTCACAGTGGAGGCAGGGTTGCATCAGGTTCCATAGCATCAGCACGGTCTCCAGAGCTCCCAGAGGTTCTGTGGTGTCACAGAGGAGGCAGGGTTGCATCAGGTTCCATAGCATCAGCACGGTCTCCAGGGCTCCAAGAGCTTCTGTGGTGTCACAGAGGAGGCAGGGTTGCATCAGGTTCAATAGCATCAGCACGGTCTCCAGGGCTCCCCTGAGCTTCTGTGGTGGTGTCACAGAGGAGCCAGGCTTCCTTGTAGTTCCCCAGCATCACAAAGGCTCTCCTGGGAGCCACGGGTCACAAAGCACCGTGGGCTCTGTGCAGCCCCGCTGTGTCACAATGGCCGCTGGCTTCCACGAGCCCCCGCAGTGTCCCAGTGGGCCCCGTGGCTTTAGGAGTGGGTGGCTGGGAGTTGGTGCCAGCGGCTGGGGGAGCAGCAGCAGGGACTGTGTGTGGACAGTGCCATGGCCACTTGTGTGGCCACTGGTGTCTCTGTGCCAGGCACAGCCGTGGTGTGTAACACCGGCTCTGGGTCCTTTGGCTGTGCAGGTGGCAGTCACGGCCTGGAGCAGGGCTGCTCCCGGGGGACAGCCTGGGGCAGGAGGCTGCTGGAGATTCATTCCCCACACTCCTTGTCATGAGGTGCTCAGAGTGATTGGAAAGGCTGTTGGCAGCAGGCAGTTCTCTGGGTTCAAGCTGTGGAGCTGTCAGCGGGAATGCAAAGGCCAAGCTGGTGAGCCTTTTGTCCTGGTGCCTTTAGTGTGTGAGCAGTCCCTGGTGCCGTTGTCTTTGGATCCTGAGTGTGGGAGAGGCAAGGCTTAGGATGGTGCGTAGAGCTGAGAAGGAAAGTGCCGAGAGCAGCGTGTGTGCTGCTGCTTTGAGGGGTGCAGTTGAAGTTGTAGGCAGCAAGAGCTTTCTCAGCTGGCCCTTTTGTGAGCTCTGCTTTTGCCAGATGACTTCCATCTTACCCTCTTACCATCTTAGCCTCTCATTTTTGCATATCCCAAACCCCCTTCCAAACATCCAGCAGCTGCTTGTAAAGAAGAAGTCCTAGAACAAAAAGCCAGTGCTGCCTTTCATAGCCCCTTTGCTGTCTATGAAGTAGAGGAAAGAAGCTAGTGAGACGCACTTTCTTTCTCAACTCCATAGAGCGCATCCTTCTCTCAAGGTGGCAGAGTCCTTGGCGGAAGTGAAGCATCTGCAGCTGCAGTTCAGACTGAGAGATGTGCCAGGACAGGAAACATTTGCTGACCTTCCCTGTTCCCTGTGCAACATGATTCTCGCATCCCAGTCACTTTCACATACCTTCGGTATCCCTGAGTCCAAGCAGCTAAAGCTCACAGAGACAGAAGTGTCAGGAAGGAAAACGTTGCAAAAGCACCCCCTTCTCTTATCAGCATATAAATTGTGCACAACAGGCTGCGGCACCGAACCTTCCTTCTCAGATAGACATGCCATCACACTTTTCACTCTTGCAGCTCGGTTGAAAAGCTCCAGCAGCTGCTCCCGCAATAGCAAAAGGTTCTAGAAGTGAAAGCCAGTTTGGGGCTGCACCTTCTCCTTGCCGCATGTAAGCCACACCAAACTCCCTGATGCACTCTGTCCTCCCCTTCTCAAAGGAGTAGACGGTGGCATCAGGACACACCTGTGTCCCAGCAGCTGGGTGCCCAGCCGGGAGCAGGAGCAGGGCTGGGGCTGCTCCCAAAGTTGCCCCGCCCCAATGCCAGAGCCGGACATATGCTGAGGGGGGGCTGGATCAGGCTTTATTGTCCAGCTGCATGCCAGGAGTGAGCACAAAATCTACCTGCATTCTCTGCAGCATGCCATCCTGGAGCAGAGCCATTGCCAAAGGAAGCCGTGAGCCCGTGCCAAGCCAGTGCCGGAGTGGGATCCTAGCAGCACCTGTGGAAGCCGGGAGAGAGGAGCCCACCTGGAGCAGGTTCGTGCAGGATTAATCATCCCGTGGCTTCCCACCAGGGTCCTGTTGCTTCCAAAAGGCCCCACAGTGTCACTGTGGCCCCTCGGTTCCACCAGGTTCCATAGCGTCACTGTGGTGCCCAGGGTTCCGTCAGCTTCGCCAGCATCCCCACGGTCTGCAGAGCTCCCCGAGCTTCTGTGGTGTCACAGTGGAGGCAGGGTTGCATCAGGTTCCATAGCATCAGCACGGTCTCCAGGGCTCCCAGAGGTTCTGTGGTGTCACAGTGGAGGCAGGGTTGCATCAGGTTCCATAGCATCAGCACAGTCTCCAGGGCTCCCTGAGCTTCTGTGGTGTCACAGTGGAGGCAGGGTTGCATCAGGTTCCATAGCATCAGCACGGTCTCCAGGGCTCCCAGAGGTTCTGTGGTGTCACAGAGGAGGCAGGGTTGCATCAGGTTCCATAGCATCACCACGGTCTCCAGGGCTCCAAGAGCTTCTGTGGTGTCACAGAGGAGGCAGGGTTGCATCAGGTTCAATAGCATCAGCACGGTCTCCAGGGCTCCCCTGAGCTTCTGTGGTGGTGTCACAGAGGAGCCAGGCTTCCTTGTAGTTCCCCAGCATCACAAAGGCTCTCCTGGGAGCCACGGGTCACAAAGCACCGTGGGCTCTGTGCAGCCCCGCTGTGTCACAATGGCCGCTGGCTTCCACGAGCCCCCGCAGTGTCCCAGTGGGCCCCGTGGCTTTAGGAGTGGGTGGCTGGGAGTTGGTGCCAGCGGCTGGGGGAGCAGCAGCAGGGACTGTGTGTGGACAGTGCCATGGCCACTTGTGTGGCCACTGGTGTCTCTGTGCCAGGCACAGCCGTGGTGTGTAACACCGGCTCTGGGTCCTTTGGCTGTGCAGGTGGCAGTCACGGCCTGGAGCAGGGCTGCTCCCGGGGGACAGCCTGGGGCAGGAGGCTGCTGGAGATTCATTCCCCACACTCCTTGTCATGAGGTGCTCAGAGTGATTGGAAAGGCTGTTGGCAGCAGGCAGTTCTCTGGGTTCAAGCTGTGGAGCTGTCAGCGGGAATGCAAAGGCCAAGCTGGTGAGCCTTTTGTCCTGGTGCCTTTAGTGTGTGAGCAGTCCCTGGTGCCGTTGTCTTTGGATCCTGAGTGTGGGAGAGGCAAGGCTTAGGATGGTGCGTAGAGCTGAGAAGGAAAGTGCCGAGAGCAGCGTGTGTGCTGCTGCTTTGAGGGGTGCAGTTGAAGTTGTAGGCAGCAAGAGCTTTCTCAGCTGGCCCTTTTGTGAGCTCTGCTTTTGCCAGATGACTTCCATCTTACCCTCTTACCATCTTAGCCTCTCATTTTTGCATATCCCAAACCCCCTTCCAAACATCCAGCAGCTGCTTGTAAAGAAGAAGTCCTAGAACAAAAAGCCAGTGCTGCCTTTCATAGCCCCTTTGCTGTCTATGAAGTAGAGGAAAGAAGCTAGTGAGACGCACTTTCTTTCTCAACTCCATAGAGCGCATCCTTCTCTCAAGGTGGCAGAGTCCTTGGCGGAAGTGAAGCATCTGCAGCTGCAGTTCAGACTGAGAGATGTGCCAGGACAGGAAACATTTGCTGACCTTCCCTGTTCCCTGTGCAACATGATTCTCGCATCCCAGTCACTTTCACATACCTTCGGTATCCCTGAGTCCAAGCAGCTAAAGCTCACAGAGACAGAAGTGTCAGGAAGGAAAACGTTGCAAAAGCACCCCCTTCTCTTATCAGCATATAAATTGTGCACAACAGGCTGCGGCACCGAACCTTCCTTCTCAGATAGACATGCCATCACACTTTTCACTCTTGCAGCTCGGTTGAAAAGCTCCAGCAGCTGCTCCCGCAATAGCAAAAGGTTCTAGAAGTGAAAGCCAGTTTGGGGCTGCACCTTCTCCTTGCCGCATGTAAGCCACACCAAACTCCCTGATGCACTCTGTCCTCCCCTTCTCAAAGGAGTAGACGGTGGCATCAGGACACACCTGTGTCCCAGCAGCTGGGTGCCCAGCCGGGAGCAGGAGCAGGGCTGGGGCTGCTCCCAAAGTTGCCCCGCCCCAATGCCAGAGCCGGACATATGCTGAGGGGGGGCTGGATCAGGCTTTATTGTCCAGCTGCATGCCAGGAGTGAGCACAAAATCTACCTGCATTCTCTGCAGCATGCCATCCTGGAGCAGAGCCATTGCCAAAGGAAGCCGTGAGCCCGTGCCAAGCCAGTGCCGGAGTGGGATCCTAGCAGCACCTGTGGAAGCCGGGAGAGAGGAGCCCACCTGGAGCAGGTTCGTGCAGGATTAATCATCCCGTGGCTTCCCACCAGGGTCCTGTTGCTTCCAAAAGGCCCCACAGTGTCACTGTGGCCCCTCGGTTCCACCAGGTTCCATAGCGTCACTGTGGTGCCCAGGGTTCCGTCAGCTTCGCCAGCATCCCCACGGTCTGCAGAGCTCCCCGAGCTTCTGTGGTGTCACAGTGGAGGCAGGGTTGCATCAGGTTCCATAGCATCAGCACGGTCTCCAGGGCTCCCAGAGGTTCTGTGGTGTCACAGTGGAGGCAGGGTTGCATCAGGTTCCATAGCATCAGCACAGTCTCCAGGGCTCCCTGAGCTTCTGTGGTGTCACAGTGGAGGCAGGGTTGCATCAGGTTCCATAGCATCAGCACGGTCTCCAGGGCTCCCAGAGGTTCTGTGGTGTCACAGAGGAGGCAGGGTTGCATCAGGTTCCATAGCATCAGCACGGTCTCCAGGGCTCCCCTGAGCTTCTGTGGTGGTGTCACAGAGGAGCCAGGCTTCCTTGTAGTTCCCCAGCATCACAAAGGCTCTCCTGGGAGCCACGGGTCACAAAGCACCGTGGGCTCTGTGCAGCCCCGCTGTGTCACAATGGCCGCTGGCTTCCACGAGCCCCCGCAGTGTCCCAGTGGGCCCCGTGGCTTTAGGAGTGGGTGGCTGGGAGTTGGTGCCAGCGGCTGGGGGAGCAGCAGCAGGGACTGTGTGTGGACAGTGCCATGGCCACTTGTGTGGCCACTGGTGTCTCTGTGCCAGGCACAGCCGTGGTGTGTAACACCGGCTCCGGGTCCTTTGGCTGTGCAGGTGGCAGTCACGGCCTGGAGCAGGGCTGCTCCCGGGGGACAGCCTGGGGCAGGAGGCTGCTGGAGATTCATTCCCCACACTCCTTGTCATGAGGTGCTCAGAGTGATTGGAAAGGCTGTTGGCAGCAGGCAGTTCTCTGGGTTCAAGCTGTGGAGCTGTCAGCGGGAATGCAAAGGCCAAGCTGGTGAGCCTTTTGTCCTGGTGCCTTTAGTGTGTGAGCAGTCCCTGGTGCCGTTGTCTTTGGATCCTGAGTGTGGGAGAGGCAAGGCTTAGGATGGTGCGTAGAGCTGAGAAGGAAAGTGCCGAGAGCAGCGTGTGTGCTGCTGCTTTGAGGGGTGCAGTTGAAGTTGTAGGCAGCAAGAGCTTTCTCAGCTGGCCCTTTTGTGAGCTCTGCTTTTGCCAGATGACTTCCATCTTACCCTCTTACCATCTTAGCCTCTCATTTTTGCATATCCCAAACCCCCTTCCAAACATCCAGCAGCTGCTTGTAAAGAAGAAGTCCTAGAACAAAAAGCCAGTGCTGCCTTTCATAGCCCCTTTGCTGTCTATGAAGTAGAGGAAAGAAGCTAGTGAGACGCACTTTCTTTCTCAACTCCATAGAGCGCATCCTTCTCTCAAGGTGGCAGAGTCCTTGGCGGAAGTGAAGCATCTGCAGCTGCAGTTCAGACTGAGAGATGTGCCAGGACAGGAAACATTTGCTGACCTTCCCTGTTCCCTGTGCAACATGATTCTCGCATCCCAGTCACTTTCACACACCTTCGGTACCCCTGAGTCCAAGCAGCTAAAGCTCACAGAGACAGAAGTGTCAGGAAGGAAAACGTTGCAAAAGCACCCCCTTCTCTTATCAGCATATAAATTGTGCACAACAGGCTGCGGCACCGAACCTTCCTTCTCAGATAGACATGCCATCACACTTTTCACTCTTGCAGCTCGGTTGAAAAGCTCCAGCAGCTGCTCCCGCAATAGCAAAAGGTTCTAGAAGTGAAAGCCAGTTTGGGGCTGCACCTTCTCCTTGCCGCATGTAAGCCACACCAAACTCCCTGATGCACTCTGTCCTCCCCTTCTCAAAGGAGTAGACGGTGGCATCAGGACACACCTGTGTCCCAGCAGCTGGGTGCCCAGCCGGGAGCAGGAGCAGGGCTGGGGCTGCTCCCAAAGTTGCCCCGCCCCAATGCCAGAGCCGGACATATGCTGAGGGGGGGCTGGATCAGGCTTTATTGTCCAGCTGCATGCCAGGAGTGAGCACAAAATCTACCTGCATTCTCTGCAGCATGCCATCCTGGAGCAGAGCCATTGCCAAAGGAAGCCGTGAGCCCGTGCCAAGCCAGTGCCGGAGTGGGATCCTAGCAGCACCTGTGGAAGCCGGGAGAGAGGAGCCCACCTGGAGCAGGTTCGTGCAGGATTAATCATCCCGTGGCTTCCCACCAGGGTCCTGTTGCTTCCAAAAGGCCCCACAGTGTCACTGTGGCCCCTCGGTTCCACCAGGTTCCATAGCGTCACTGTGGTGCCCAGGGTTCCGTCAGCTTCGCCAGCATCCCCACGGTCTGCAGAGCTCCCCGAGCTTCTGTGGTGTCACAGTGGAGGCAGGGTTGCATCAGGTTCCATAGCATCAGCACGGTCTCCAGGGCTCCCAGAGGTTCTGTGGTGTCACAGTGGAGGCAGGGTTGCATCAGGTTCCATAGCATCACCACAGTCTCCAGGGCTCCCTGAGCTTCTGTGGTGTCACAGTGGAGGCAGGGTTGCATCAGGTTCCATAGCATCAGCACGGTCTCCAGGGCTCCCAGAGGTTCTGTGGTGTCACAGAGGAGGCAGGGTTGCATCAGGTTCCATAGCATCACCACGGTCTCCAGGGCTCCAAGAGCTTCTGTGGTGTCACAGAGGAGGCAGGGTTGCATCAGGTTCAATAGCATCAGCACGGTCTCCAGGGCTCCCCTGAGCTTCTGTGGTGGTGTCACAGAGGAGCCAGGCTTCCTTGTAGTTCCCCAGCATCACAAAGGCTCTCCTGGGAGCCACGGGTCACAAAGCACCGTGGGCTCTGTGCAGCCCCGCTGTGTCACAATGGCCGCTGGCTTCCACGAGCCCCCGCAGTGTCCCAGTGGGCCCCGTGGCTTTAGGAGTGGGTGGCTGGGAGTTGGTGCCAGCGGCTGGGGGAGCAGCAGCAGGGACTGTGTGTGGACAGTGCCATGGCCACTTGTGTGGCCACTGGTGTCTCTGTGCCAGGCACAGCCGTGGTGTGTAACACCGGCTCTGGGTCCTTTGGCTGTGCAGGTGGCAGTCACGGCCTGGAGCAGGGCTGCTCCCGGGGGACAGCCTGGGGCAGGAGGCTGCTGGAGATTCATTCCCCACACTCCTTGTCATGAGGTGCTCAGAGTGATTGGAAAGGCTGTTGGCAGCAGGCAGTTCTCTGGGTTCAAGCTGTGGAGCTGTCAGCGGGAATGCAAAGGCCAAGCTGGTGAGCCTTTTGTCCTGGTGCCTTTAGTGTGTGAGCAGTCCCTGGTGCCGTTGTCTTTGGATCCTGAGTGTGGGAGAGGCAAGGCTTAGGATGGTGCGTAGAGCTGAGAAGGAAAGTGCCGAGAGCAGCGTGTGTGCTGCTGCTTTGAGGGGTGCAGTTGAAGTTGTAGGCAGCAAGAGCTTTCTCAGCTGGCCCTTTTGTGAGCTCTGCTTTTGCCAGATGACTTCCATCTTACCCTCTTACCATCTTAGCCTCTCATTTTTGCATATCCCAAACCCCCTTCCAAACATCCAGCAGCTGCTTGTAAAGAAGAAGTCCTAGAACAAAAAGCCAGTGCTGCCTTTCATAGCCCCTTTGCTGTCTATGAAGTAGAGGAAAGAAGCTAGTGAGACGCACTTTCTTTCTCAACTCCATAGAGCGCATCCTTCTCTCAAGGTGGCAGAGTCCTTGGCGGAAGTGAAGCATCTGCAGCTGCAGTTCAGACTGAGAGATGTGCCAGGACAGGAAACATTTGCTGACCTTCCCTGTTCCCTGTGCAACATGATTCTCGCATCCCAGTCACTTTCACATACCTTCGGTACCCCTGAGTCCAAGCAGCTAAAGCTCACAGAGACAGAAGTGTCAGGAAGGAAAACGTTGCAAAAGCACCCCCTTCTCTTATCAGCATATAAATTGTGCACAACAGGCTGCGGCACCGAACCTTCCTTCTCAGATAGACATGCCATCACACTTTTCACTCTTGCAGCTCGGTTGAAAAGCTCCAGCAGCTGCTCCCGCAATAGCAAAAGGTTCTAGAAGTGAAAGCCAGTTTGGGGCTGCACCTTCTCCTTGCCGCATGTAAGCCACACCAAACTCCCTGATGCACTCTGTCCTCCCCTTCTCAAAGGAGTAGACGGTGGCATCAGGACACACCTGTGTCCCAGCAGCTGGGTGCCCAGCCGGGAGCAGGAGCAGGGCTGGGGCTGCTCCCAAAGTTGCCCCGCCCCAATGCCAGAGCCGGACATATGCTGAGGGGGGGCTGGATCAGGCTTTATTGTCCAGCTGCATGCCAGGAGTGAGCACAAAATCTACCTGCATTCTCTGCAGCATGCCATCCTGGAGCAGAGCCATTGCCAAAGGAAGCCGTGAGCCCGTGCCAAGCCAGTGCCGGAGTGGGATCCTAGCAGCACCTGTGGAAGCCGGGAGAGAGGAGCCCACCTGGAGCAGGTTTGTGCAGGATTAATCATCCCGTGGCTTCCCACCAGGGTCCTGTTGCTTCCAAAAGGCCCCACAGTGTCACTGTGGCCCCTCGGTTCCACCAGGTTCCATAGCGTCACTGTGGTGCCCAGGGTTCCGTCAGCTTCGCCAGCATCCCCACGGTCTGCAGAGCTCCCCGAGCTTCTGTGGTGTCACAGTGGAGGCAGGGTTGCATCAGGTTCCATAGCATCAGCACGGTCTCCAGGGCTCCCAGAGGTTCTGTGGTGTCACAGTGGAGGCAGGGTTGCATCAGGTTCCATAGCATCACCACGGTCTCCAGGGCTCCCAGAGGTTCTGTGGTGTCACAGTGGAGGCAGGGTTGCATCAGGTTCCATAGCATCAGCACGGTCTCCAGGGCTCCCAGAGGTTCTGTGGTGTCACAGAGGAGGCAGGGTTGCATCAGGTTCCATAGCATCAGCACGGTCTCCAGGGCTCCCAGAGGTTCTGTGGTGTCACAGAGGAGGCAGGGTTGCATCAGGTTCCATAGCATCAGCACGGTCTCCAGGGCTCCCCTGAGCTTCTGTGGTGGTGTCACAGAGGAGCCAGGCTTCCTTGTAGTTCCCCAGCATCACAAAGGCTCTCCTGGGAGCCACGGGTCACAAAGCACCGTGGGCTCTGTGCAGCCCCGCTGTGTCACAATGGCCGCTGGCTTCCACGAGCCCCCGCAGTGTCCCAGTGGGCCCCGTGGCTTTAGGAGTGGGTGGCTGGGAGTTGGTGCCAGCGGCTGGGGGAGCAGCAGCAGGGACTGTGTGTGGACAGTGCCATGGCCACTTGTGTGGCCACTGGTGTCTCTGTGCCAGGCACAGCCGTGGTGTGTAACACCGGCTCCGGGTCCTTTGGCTGTGCAGGTGGCAGTCACGGCCTGGAGCAGGGCTGCTCCCGGGGGACAGCCTGGGGCAGGAGGCTGCTGGAGATTCATTCCCCACACTCCTTGTCATGAGGTGCTCAGAGTGATTGGAAAGGCTGTTGGCAGCAGGCAGTTCTCTGGGTTCAAGCTGTGGAGCTGTCAGCGGGAATGCAAAGGCCAAGCTGGTGAGCCTTTTGTCCTGGTGCCTTTAGTGTGTGAGCAGTCCCTGGTGCCGTTGTCTTTGGATCCTGAGTGTGGGAGAGGCAAGGCTTAGGATGGTGCGTAGAGCTGAGAAGGAAAGTGCCGAGAGCAGCGTGTGTGCTGCTGCTTTGAGGGGTGCAGTTGAAGTTGTAGGCAGCAAGAGCTTTCTCAGCTGGCCCTTTTGTGAGCTCTGCTTTTGCCAGATGACTTCCATCTTACCCTCTTACCATCTTAGCCTCTCATTTTTGCATATCCCAAACCCCCTTCCAAACATCCAGCAGCTGCTTGTAAAGAAGAAGTCCTAGAACAAAAAGCCAGTGCTGCCTTTCATAGCCCCTTTGCTGTCTATGAAGTAGAGGAAAGAAGCTAGTGAGACGCACTTTCTTTCTCAACTCCATAGAGCGCATCCTTCTCTCAAGGTGGCAGAGTCCTTGGCGGAAGTGAAGCATCTGCAGCTGCAGTTCAGACTGAGAGATGTGCCAGGACAGGAAACATTTGCTGACCTTCCCTGTTCCCTGTGCAACATGATTCTCGCATCCCAGTCACTTTCACATACCTTCGGTATCCCTGAGTCCAAGCAGCTAAAGCTCACAGAGACAGAAGTGTCAGGAAGGAAAACGTTCCAAAAGCACCCCCTTCTCTTATCAGCATATAAATTGTGCACAACAGGCTGCGGCACCGAACCTTCCTTCTCAGATAGACATGCCATCACACTTTTCACTCTTGCAGCTCGGTTGAAAAGCTCCAGCAGCTGCTCCCGCAATAGCAAAAGGTTCTAGAAGTGAAAGCCAGTTTGGGGCTGCACCTTCTCCTTGCCGCATGTAAGCCACACCAAACTCCCTGATGCACTCTGTCCTCCCCTTCTCAAAGGAGTAGACGGTGGCATCAGGACACACCTGTGTCCCAGCAGCTGGGTGCCCAGCCGGGAGCAGGAGCAGGGCTGGGGCTGCTCCCAAAGTTGCCCCGCCCCAATGCCAGAGCCGGACATATGCTGAGGGGGGGCTGGATCAGGCTTTATTGTCCAGCTGCATGCCAGGAGTGAGCACAAAATCTACCTGCATTCTCTGCAGCATGCCATCCTGGAGCAGAGCCATTGCCAAAGGAAGCCGTGAGCCCGTGCCAAGCCAGTGCCGGAGTGGGATCCTAGCAGCACCTGTGGAAGCCGGGAGAGAGGAGCCCACCTGGAGCAGGTTCGTGCAGGATTAATCATCCCGTGGCTTCCCACCAGGGTCCTGTTGCTTCCAAAAGGCCCCACAGTGTCACTGTGGCCCCTCGGTTCCACCAGGTTCCATAGCGTCACTGTGGTGCCCAGGGTTCCGTCAGCTTCGCCAGCATCCCCACGGTCTGCAGAGCTCCCCGAGCTTCTGTGGTGTCACAGTGGAGGCAGGGTTGCATCAGGTTCCATAGCATCAGCACGGTCTCCAGGGCTCCCAGAGGTTCTGTGGTGTCACAGTGGAGGCAGGGTTGCATCAGGTTCCATAGCATCACCACAGTCTCCAGGGCTCCCTGAGCTTCTGTGGTGTCACAGTGGAGGCAGGGTTGCATCAGGTTCCATAGCATCAGCACGGTCTCCAGAGCTCCCAGAGGTTCTGTGGTGTCACAGAGGAGGCAGGGTTGCATCAGGTTCCATAGCATCACCACGGTCTCCAGGGCTCCCAGAGGTTCTGTGGTGTCACAGAGGAGGCAGGGTTGCATCAGGTTCCATAGCATCAGCACAGTCTCCAGGGCTCCCCTGAGCTTCTGTGGTGGTGTCACAGAGGAGCCAGGCTTCCTTGTAGTTCCCCAGCATCACAAAGGCTCTCCTGGGAGCCACGGGTCACAAAGCACCGTGGGCTCTGTGCAGCCCCGCTGTGTCACAATGGCCGCTGGCTTCCACGAGCCCCCGCAATGTCCCAGTGGGCCCCGTGGCTTTAGGAGTGGGTGGCTGGGAGTTGGTGCCAGCGGCTGGGGGAGCAGCAGCAGGGACTGTGTGTGGACAGTGCCATGGCCACTTGTGTGGCCACTGGTGTCTCTGTGCCAGGCACAGCCGTGGTGTGTAACACCGGCTCTGGGTCCTTTGGCTGTGCAGGTGGCAGTCACGGCCTGGAGCAGGGCTGCTCCCGGGGGACAGCCTGGGGCAGGAGGCTGCTGGAGATTCATTCCCCACACTCCTTGTCATGAGGTGCTCAGAGTGATTGGAAAGGCTGTTGGCAGCAGGCAGTTCTCTGGGTTCAAGCTGTGGAGCTGTCAGCGGGAATGCAAAGGCCAAGCTGGTGAGCCTTTTGTCCTGGTGCCTTTAGTGTGTGAGCAGTCCCTGGTGCCGTTGTCTTTGGATCCTGAGTGTGGGAGAGGCAAGGCTTAGGATGGTGCGTAGAGCTGAGAAGGAAAGTGCCGAGAGCAGCGTGTGTGCTGCTGCTTTGAGGGGTGCAGTTGAAGTTGTAGGCAGCAAGAGCTTTCTCAGCTGGCCCTTTTGTGAGCTCTGCTTTTGCCAGATGACTTCCATCTTACCCTCTTACCATCTTAGCCTCTCATTTTTGCATATCCCAAACCCCCTTCCAAACATCCAGCAGCTGCTTGTAAAGAAGAAGTCCTAGAACAAAAAGCCAGTGCTGCCTTTCATAGCCCCTTTGCTGTCTATGAAGTAGAGGAAAGAAGCTAGTGAGACGCACTTTCTTTCTCAACTCCATAGAGCGCATCCTTCTCTCAAGGTGGCAGAGTCCTTGGCGGAAGTGAAGCATCTGCAGCTGCAGTTCAGACTGAGAGATGTGCCAGGACAGGAAACATTTGCTGACCTTCCCTGTTCCCTGTGCAACATGATTCTCGCATCCCAGTCACTTTCACATACCTTCGGTATCCCTGAGTCCAAGCAGCTAAAGCTCACAGAGACAGAAGTGTCAGGAAGGAAAACGTTGCAAAAGCACCCCCTTCTCTTATCAGCATATAAATTGTGCACAACAGGCTGCGGCACCGAACCTTCCTTCTCAGATAGACATGCCATCACACTTTTCACTCTTGCAGCTCGGTTGAAAAGCTCCAGCAGCTGCTCCCGCAATAGCAAAAGGTTCTAGAAGTGAAAGCCAGTTTGGGGCTGCACCTTCTCCTTGCCGCATGTAAGCCACACCAAACTCCCTGATGCACTCTGTCCTCCCCTTCTCAAAGGAGTAGACGGTGGCATCAGGACACACCTGTGTCCCAGCAGCTGGGTGCCCAGCCGGGAGCAGGAGCAGGGCTGGGGCTGCTCCCAAAGTTGCCCCGCCCCAATGCCAGAGCCGGACATATGCTGAGGGGGGGCTGGATCAGGCTTTATTGTCCAGCTGCATGCCAGGAGTGAGCACAAAATCTACCTGCATTCTCTGCAGCATGCCATCCTGGAGCAGAGCCATTGCCAAAGGAAGCCGTGAGCCCGTGCCAAGCCAGTGCCGGAGTGGGATCCTAGCAGCACCTGTGGAAGCCGGGAGAGAGGAGCCCACCTGGAGCAGGTTCGTGCAGGATTAATCATCCCGTGGCTTCCCACCAGGGTCCTGTTGCTTCCAAAAGGCCCCACAGTGTCACTGTGGCCCCTCGGTTCCACCAGGTTCCATAGCGTCACTGTGGTGCCCAGGGTTCCGTCAGCTTCGCCAGCATCCCCACGGTCTGCAGAGCTCCCCGAGCTTCTGTGGTGTCACAGTGGAGGCAGGGTTGCATCAGGTTCCATAGCATCAGCACGGTCTCCAGGGCTCCCAGAGGTTCTGTGGTGTCACAGTGGAGGCAGGGTTGCATCAGGTTCCATAGCATCAGCACAGTCTCCAGGGCTCCCTGAGCTTCTGTGGTGTCACAGTGGAGGCAGGGTTGCATCAGGTTCCATAGCATCAGCACGGTCTCCAGGGCTCCCAGAGGTTCTGTGGTGTCACAGAGGAGGCAGGGTTGCATCAGGTTCCATAGCATCAGCACGGTCTCCAGGGCTCCCCTGAGCTTCTGTGGTGGTGTCACAGAGGAGCCAGGCTTCCTTGTAGTTCCCCAGCATCACAAAGGCTCTCCTGGGAGCCACGGGTCACAAAGCACCGTGGGCTCTGTGCAGCCCCGCTGTGTCACAATGGCCGCTGGCTTCCACGAGCCCCCGCAGTGTCCCAGTGGGCCCCGTGGCTTTAGGAGTGGGTGGCTGGGAGTTGGTGCCAGCGGCTGGGGGAGCAGCAGCAGGGACTGTGTGTGGACAGTGCCATGGCCACTTGTGTGGCCACTGGTGTCTCTGTGCCAGGCACAGCCGTGGTGTGTAACACCGGCTCCGGGTCCTTTGGCTGTGCAGGTGGCAGTCACGGCCTGGAGCAGGGCTGCTCCCGGGGGACAGCCTGGGGCAGGAGGCTGCTGGAGATTCATTCCCCACACTCCTTGTCATGAGGTGCTCAGAGTGATTGGAAAGGCTGTTGGCAGCAGGCAGTTCTCTGGGTTCAAGCTGTGGAGCTGTCAGCGGGAATGCAAAGGCCAAGCTGGTGAGCCTTTTGTCCTGGTGCCTTTAGTGTGTGAGCAGTCCCTGGTGCCGTTGTCTTTGGATCCTGAGTGTGGGAGAGGCAAGGCTTAGGATGGTGCGTAGAGCTGAGAAGGAAAGTGCCGAGAGCAGCGTGTGTGCTGCTGCTTTGAGGGGTGCAGTTGAAGTTGTAGGCAGCAAGAGCTTTCTCAGCTGGCCCTTTTGTGAGCTCTGCTTTTGCCAGATGACTTCCATCTTACCCTCTTACCATCTTAGCCTCTCATTTTTGCATATCCCAAACCCCCTTCCAAACATCCAGCAGCTGCTTGTAAAGAAGAAGTCCTAGAACAAAAAGCCAGTGCTGCCTTTCATAGCCCCTTTGCTGTCTATGAAGTAGAGGAAAGAAGCTAGTGAGACGCACTTTCTTTCTCAACTCCATAGAGCGCATCCTTCTCTCAAGGTGGCAGAGTCCTTGGCGGAAGTGAAGCATCTGCAGCTGCAGTTCAGACTGAGAGATGTGCCAGGACAGGAAACATTTGCTGACCTTCCCTGTTCCCTGTGCAACATGATTCTCGCATCCCAGTCACTTTCACACACCTTCGGTACCCCTGAGTCCAAGCAGCTAAAGCTCACAGAGACAGAAGTGTCAGGAAGGAAAACGTTGCAAAAGCACCCCCTTCTCTTATCAGCATATAAATTGTGCACAACAGGCTGCGGCACCGAACCTTCCTTCTCAGATAGACATGCCATCACACTTTTCACTCTTGCAGCTCGGTTGAAAAGCTCCAGCAGCTGCTCCCGCAATAGCAAAAGGTTCTAGAAGTGAAAGCCAGTTTGGGGCTGCACCTTCTCCTTGCCGCATGTAAGCCACACCAAACTCCCTGATGCACTCTGTCCTCCCCTTCTCAAAGGAGTAGACGGTGGCATCAGGACACACCTGTGTCCCAGCAGCTGGGTGCCCAGCCGGGAGCAGGAGCAGGGCTGGGGCTGCTCCCAAAGTTGCCCCGCCCCAATGCCAGAGCCGGACATATGCTGAGGGGGGGCTGGATCAGGCTTTATTGTCCAGCTGCATGCCAGGAGTGAGCACAAAATCTACCTGCATTCTCTGCAGCATGCCATCCTGGAGCAGAGCCATTGCCAAAGGAAGCCGTGAGCCCGTGCCAAGCCAGTGCCGGAGTGGGATCCTAGCAGCACCTGTGGAAGCCGGGAGAGAGGAGCCCACCTGGAGCAGGTTCGTGCAGGATTAATCATCCCGTGGCTTCCCACCAGGGTCCTGTTGCTTCCAAAAGGCCCCACAGTGTCACTGTGGCCCCTCGGTTCCACCAGGTTCCATAGCGTCACTGTGGTGCCCAGGGTTCCGTCAGCTTCGCCAGCATCCCCACGGTCTGCAGAGCTCCCCGAGCTTCTGTGGTGTCACAGTGGAGGCAGGGTTGCATCAGGTTCCATAGCATCAGCACGGTCTCCAGGGCTCCCAGAGGTTCTGTGGTGTCACAGTGGAGGCAGGGTTGCATCAGGTTCCATAGCATCACCACAGTCTCCAGGGCTCCCTGAGCTTCTGTGGTGTCACAGTGGAGGCAGGGTTGCATCAGGTTCCATAGCATCAGCACGGTCTCCAGGGCTCCCAGAGGTTCTGTGGTGTCACAGAGGAGGCAGGGTTGCATCAGGTTCCATAGCATCACCACGGTCTCCAGGGCTCCAAGAGCTTCTGTGGTGTCACAGAGGAGGCAGGGTTGCATCAGGTTCAATAGCATCAGCACGGTCTCCAGGGCTCCCCTGAGCTTCTGTGGTGGTGTCACAGAGGAGCCAGGCTTCCTTGTAGTTCCCCAGCATCACAAAGGCTCTCCTGGGAGCCACGGGTCACAAAGCACCGTGGGCTCTGTGCAGCCCCGCTGTGTCACAATGGCCGCTGGCTTCCACGAGCCCCCGCAGTGTCCCAGTGGGCCCCGTGGCTTTAGGAGTGGGTGGCTGGGAGTTGGTGCCAGCGGCTGGGGGAGCAGCAGCAGGGACTGTGTGTGGACAGTGCCATGGCCACTTGTGTGGCCACTGGTGTCTCTGTGCCAGGCACAGCCGTGGTGTGTAACACCGGCTCTGGGTCCTTTGGCTGTGCAGGTGGCAGTCACGGCCTGGAGCAGGGCTGCTCCCGGGGGACAGCCTGGGGCAGGAGGCTGCTGGAGATTCATTCCCCACACTCCTTGTCATGAGGTGCTCAGAGTGATTGGAAAGGCTGTTGGCAGCAGGCAGTTCTCTGGGTTCAAGCTGTGGAGCTGTCAGCGGGAATGCAAAGGCCAAGCTGGTGAGCCTTTTGTCCTGGTGCCTTTAGTGTGTGAGCAGTCCCTGGTGCCGTTGTCTTTGGATCCTGAGTGTGGGAGAGGCAAGGCTTAGGATGGTGCGTAGAGCTGAGAAGGAAAGTGCCGAGAGCAGCGTGTGTGCTGCTGCTTTGAGGGGTGCAGTTGAAGTTGTAGGCAGCAAGAGCTTTCTCAGCTGGCCCTTTTGTGAGCTCTGCTTTTGCCAGATGACTTCCATCTTACCCTCTTACCATCTTAGCCTCTCATTTTTGCATATCCCAAACCCCCTTCCAAACATCCAGCAGCTGCTTGTAAAGAAGAAGTCCTAGAACAAAAAGCCAGTGCTGCCTTTCATAGCCCCTTTGCTGTCTATGAAGTAGAGGAAAGAAGCTAGTGAGACGCACTTTCTTTCTCAACTCCATAGAGCGCATCCTTCTCTCAAGGTGGCAGAGTCCTTGGCGGAAGTGAAGCATCTGCAGCTGCAGTTCAGACTGAGAGATGTGCCAGGACAGGAAACATTTGCTGACCTTCCCTGTTCCCTGTGCAACATGATTCTCGCATCCCAGTCACTTTCACATACCTTCGGTACCCCTGAGTCCAAGCAGCTAAAGCTCACAGAGACAGAAGTGTCAGGAAGGAAAACGTTGCAAAAGCACCCCCTTCTCTTATCAGCATATAAATTGTGCACAACAGGCTGCGGCACCGAACCTTCCTTCTCAGATAGACATGCCATCACACTTTTCACTCTTGCAGCTCGGTTGAAAAGCTCCAGCAGCTGCTCCCGCAATAGCAAAAGGTTCTAGAAGTGAAAGCCAGTTTGGGGCTGCACCTTCTCCTTGCCGCATGTAAGCCACACCAAACTCCCTGATGCACTCTGTCCTCCCCTTCTCAAAGGAGTAGACGGTGGCATCAGGACACACCTGTGTCCCAGCAGCTGGGTGCCCAGCCGGGAGCAGGAGCAGGGCTGGGGCTGCTCCCAAAGTTGCCCCGCCCCAATGCCAGAGCCGGACATATGCTGAGGGGGGGCTGGATCAGGCTTTATTGTCCAGCTGCATGCCAGGAGTGAGCACAAAATCTACCTGCATTCTCTGCAGCATGCCATCCTGGAGCAGAGCCATTGCCAAAGGAAGCCGTGAGCCCGTGCCAAGCCAGTGCCGGAGTGGGATCCTAGCAGCACCTGTGGAAGCCGGGAGAGAGGAGCCCACCTGGAGCAGGTTTGTGCAGGATTAATCATCCCGTGGCTTCCCACCAGGGTCCTGTTGCTTCCAAAAGGCCCCACAGTGTCACTGTGGCCCCTCGGTTCCACCAGGTTCCATAGCGTCACTGTGGTGCCCAGGGTTCCGTCAGCTTCGCCAGCATCCCACGGTCTGCAGAGCTCCCCGAGCTTCTGTGGTGTCACAGTGGAGGCAGGGTTGCATCAGGTTCCATAGCATCAGCACGGTCTCCAGGGCTCCCAGAGGTTCTGTGGTGTCACAGTGGAGGCAGGGTTGCATCAGGTTCCATAGCATCACCACGGTCTCCAGGGCTCCCAGAGGTTCTGTGGTGTCACAGTGGAGGCAGGGTTGCATCAGGTTCCATAGCATCAGCACGGTCTCCAGGGCTCCCAGAGGTTCTGTGGTGTCACAGAGGAGGCAGGGTTGCATCAGGTTCCATAGCATCAGCACGGTCTCCAGGGCTCCCCTGAGCTTCTGTGGTGGTGTCACAGAGGAGCCAGGCTTCCTTGTAGTTCCCCAGCATCACAAAGGCTCTCCTGGGAGCCACGGGTCACAAAGCACCGTGGGCTCTGTGCAGCCCCGCTGTGTCACAATGGCCGCTGGCTTCCACGAGCCCCCGCAGTGTCCCAGTGGGCCCCGTGGCTTTAGGAGTGGGTGGCTGGGAGTTGGTGCCAGCGGCTGGGGGGAGCAGCAGCAGGGACTGTGTGTGGACAGTGCCATGGCCACTTGTGTGGCCACTGGTGTCTCTGTGCCAGGCACAGCCGTGGTGTGTAACACCGGCTCCGGGTCCTTTGGCTGTGCAGGTGGCAGTCACGGCCTGGAGCAGGGCTGCTCCCGGGGGACAGCCTGGGGCAGGAGGCTGCTGGAGATTCATTCCCCACACTCCTTGTCATGAGGTGCTCAGAGTGATTGGAAAGGCTGTTGGCAGCAGGCAGTTCTCTGGGTTCAAGCTGTGGAGCTGTCAGCGGGAATGCAAAGGCCAAGCTGGTGAGCCTTTTGTCCTGGTGCCTTTAGTGTGTGAGCAGTCCCTGGTGCCGTTGTCTTTGGATCCTGAGTGTGGGAGAGGCAAGGCTTAGGATGGTGCGTAGAGCTGAGAAGGAAAGTGCCGAGAGCAGCGTGTGTGCTGCTGCTTTGAGGGGTGCAGTTGAAGTTGTAGGCAGCAAGAGCTTTCTCAGCTGGCCCTTTTGTGAGCTCTGCTTTTGCCAGATGACTTCCATCTTACCCTCTTACCATCTTAGCCTCTCATTTTTGCATATCCCAAACCCCCTTCCAAACATCCAGCAGCTGCTTGTAAAGAAGAAGTCCTAGAACAAAAAGCCAGTGCTGCCTTTCATAGCCCCTTTGCTGTCTATGAAGTAGAGGAAAGAAGCTAGTGAGACGCACTTTCTTTCTCAACTCCATAGAGCGCATCCTTCTCTCAAGGTGGCAGAGTCCTTGGCGGAAGTGAAGCATCTGCAGCTGCAGTTCAGACTGAGAGATGTGCCAGGACAGGAAACATTTGCTGACCTTCCCTGTTCCCTGTGCAACATGATTCTCGCATCCCAGTCACTTTCACACACCTTCGGTACCCCTGAGTCCAAGCAGCTAAAGCTCACAGAGACAGAAGTGTCAGGAAGGAAAACGTTGCAAAAGCACCCCCTTCTCTTATCAGCATATAAATTGTGCACAACAGGCTGCGGCACCGAACCTTCCTTCTCAGATAGACATGCCATCACACTTTTCACTCTTGCAGCTCGGTTGAAAAGCTCCAGCAGCTGCTCCCGCAATAGCAAAAGGTTCTAGAAGTGAAAGCCAGTTTGGGGCTGCACCTTCTCCTTGCCGCATGTAAGCCACACCAAACTCCCTGATGCACTCTGTCCTCCCCTTCTCAAAGGAGTAGACGGTGGCATCAGGACACACCTGTGTCCCAGCAGCTGGGTGCCCAGCCGGGAGCAGGAGCAGGGCTGGGGCTGCTCCCAAAGTTGCCCCGCCCCAATGCCAGAGCCGGACATATGCTGAGGGGGGGCTGGATCAGGCTTTATTGTCCAGCTGCATGCCAGGAGTGAGCACAAAATCTACCTGCATTCTCTGCAGCATGCCATCCTGGAGCAGAGCCATTGCCAAAGGAAGCCGTGAGCCCGTGCCAAGCCAGTGCCGGAGTGGGATCCTAGCAGCACCTGTGGAAGCCGGGAGAGAGGAGCCCACCTGGAGCAGGTTCGTGCAGGATTAATCATCCCGTGGCTTCCCACCAGGGTCCTGTTGCTTCCAAAAGGCCCCACAGTGTCACTGTGGCCCCTCGGTTCCACCAGGTTCCATAGCGTCACTGTGGTGCCCAGGGTTCCGTCAGCTTCGCCAGCATCCCCACGGTCTGCAGAGCTCCCCGAGCTTCTGTGGTGTCACAGTGGAGGCAGGGTTGCATCAGGTTCCATAGCATCAGCACGGTCTCCAGGGCTCCCAGAGGTTCTGTGGTGTCACAGTGGAGGCAGGGTTGCATCAGGTTCCATAGCATCACCACAGTCTCCAGGGCTCCCTGAGCTTCTGTGGTGTCACAGTGGAGGCAGGGTTGCATCAGGTTCCATAGCATCAGCACGGTCTCCAGGGCTCCCAGAGGTTCTGTGGTGTCACAGAGGAGGCAGGGTTGCATCAGGTTCCATAGCATCACCACGGTCTCCAGGGCTCCAAGAGCTTCTGTGGTGTCACAGAGGAGGCAGGGTTGCATCAGGTTCAATAGCATCAGCACGGTCTCCAGGGCTCCCCTGAGCTTCTGTGGTGGTGTCACAGAGGAGCCAGGCTTCCTTGTAGTTCCCCAGCATCACAAAGGCTCTCCTGGGAGCCACGGGTCACAAAGCACCGTGGGCTCTGTGCAGCCCCGCTGTGTCACAATGGCCGCTGGCTTCCACGAGCCCCCGCAGTGTCCCAGTGGGCCCCGTGGCTTTAGGAGTGGGTGGCTGGGAGTTGGTGCCAGCGGCTGGGGGAGCAGCAGCAGGGACTGTGTGTGGACAGTGCCATGGCCACTTGTGTGGCCACTGGTGTCTCTGTGCCAGGCACAGCCGTGGTGTGTAACACCGGCTCTGGGTCCTTTGGCTGTGCAGGTGGCAGTCACGGCCTGGAGCAGGGCTGCTCCCGGGGGACAGCCTGGGGCAGGAGGCTGCTGGAGATTCATTCCCCACACTCCTTGTCATGAGGTGCTCAGAGTGATTGGAAAGGCTGTTGGCAGCAGGCAGTTCTCTGGGTTCAAGCTGTGGAGCTGTCAGCGGGAATGCAAAGGCCAAGCTGGTGAGCCTTTTGTCCTGGTGCCTTTAGTGTGTGAGCAGTCCCTGGTGCCGTTGTCTTTGGATCCTGAGTGTGGGAGAGGCAAGGCTTAGGATGGTGCGTAGAGCTGAGAAGGAAAGTGCCGAGAGCAGCGTGTGTGCTGCTGCTTTGAGGGGTGCAGTTGAAGTTGTAGGCAGCAAGAGCTTTCTCAGCTGGCCCTTTTGTGAGCTCTGCTTTTGCCAGATGACTTCCATCTTACCCTCTTACCATCTTAGCCTCTCATTTTTGCATATCCCAAACCCCCTTCCAAACATCCAGCAGCTGCTTGTAAAGAAGAAGTCCTAGAACAAAAAGCCAGTGCTGCCTTTCATAGCCCCTTTGCTGTCTATGAAGTAGAGGAAAGAAGCTAGTGAGACGCACTTTCTTTCTCAACTCCATAGAGCGCATCCTTCTCTCAAGGTGGCAGAGTCCTTGGCGGAAGTGAAGCATCTGCAGCTGCAGTTCAGACTGAGAGATGTGCCAGGA